>NW_005201777.1:0-1052 GCF_000372725.1 Emiliania huxleyi CCMP1516 | reverse complement strand
TGCCACAGGAATTTTGACAATTAACCAGATGGGATCGAAACGAAACTTGATGGGCTTGCCCATCCCGGAGTGGTTCGACCCCACATAAATCCGAGACGGTGACGGGATGCTGTCGTGTGGTGGTCTCAGGCCCAGTGAGGACTGAGGTCGTAGTGCATCTGACTATCTACTATCTCCCGGATCCTGCACTGAAGCCTGAAAACAAGCTCCTCTTTGTAGCTCGATCGGTCACACCGCCATCGCCGTAGGGGAGAGGGGGGACGACACTGCTTCGGCAGCGTGCACCTCGATCCTGTACCGTGTTTGCTCAGAGCACTTTCACTCACATGTCAGAAGGACTCTCGGGACTGACGACTGTCACGGTACTTAAAGTAACTACCTACTTAGCGCCCTCTGCGCCCCGCAGAGCACAGCCATCTCCCCCCGTGTAGGCCCTCGGCGGCTTCATGGACAGTCACAGTGTACGTACGGCTTGCGGCTCGTTGGCTTGCGGGAGTCGCCCCCGGGGGGAGGGGGTCCAAGCTTCCCCGCGCGCCGTTCGCTCATCCGCGGAGAGCGGCCGGCTTCAGCGCGTTCTGCAGCATCTTGGCCGGGAGGCCGAGGCGCGCGAGGGCGGGGTGCACCTCGTTGCGCACGAGATGCTCCGTCACCACAGACAAGTCGGCAATCCACGACCCGCCGGCGAGCTCCACGCACATCTCGGTGCAGCGCGCGAGCTCGAGGAGCAGCAGCAGCGAGTCCTCGACGAGGGCGAGCTCGAGTGGGTCGGCGCGGCCGCCCGAGAAGAGCCAATGGACCTGCGCCTGGAGCAGGGACACGAGCCGGACGGGCAGCGCCAGATCGAGCAGCGGGTCGAGGAGGCGGCGCGGCGCAGCGGGATGCGCGACGGCGAGGCGCGAGAAGAGGCGCAGGGCGGCGCAGCTCTCTCGCGCCTCGGGCCGACCTCGCTGCGGCCAGCCATGCCGACACCCCTCTCCGCCGACCGCGCTCCCCTCCCCGTCCTCCCACCCCTCCGCATCGAGCTCCTCGGGAAACGCGCTCGCCACCGCCGC
>NW_005201778.1:0-1053 GCF_000372725.1 Emiliania huxleyi CCMP1516 | reverse complement strand
ATTGAAGCCAGAATCCGCCAATCCGTGCTTTCGCGCTACCTGAGGGGAAAGCCGCTGATCGAGCCCAGCGTGCCCGCGGCCGCCTCCCGCGCAGCACCGTCGCTGCGGAATCGGATCGATCCCATGGAGGAGGAGGGCGCAGTCGGCCAGCGCAGCAGGCGGAGTCCCTCCCCGCGCCGGAGCCCCCCTGCAGTCGAGGGAGTCCTCGTTGGCGATGAAGGTGGCGACATCGAATCGCGGTCGACACACGTCACGGGAGGAATGGGCGATGAGCGGGAACGATGCGCGCTACGACGCCGACTCCGCCGTGCTCGTGGCCGCAGAAAGCCGCGCTCCAGGAGCACGCCAAGATGCAATGGCTCGCTTGCTTCGATTCAGCTCTCTCGGCAGCAGAAGTGGGGCTGGAGCGGGTGGGGGTGGATGCCGATTGAGGGGGAGCGTCTCCAGCTGCGCCCTGTGGCAGCTGCGCCCTGTGGCAGCTAGTCGAGGGACTTGGTAGTTGTGACCCCCCTGAGTGAGGACAGGAGAGAGAGAGCGTTTTGTGGTGTTGGTGTACGCAATAACGGGACAGGGTGGTTGTTATCTCTATCTCCTCTTCTAGCTCTTAGCATGAGCTGCGCCCGGTGTCCGACCCCTTTTGCGCAGCAACACCTTAAACTTTTAGGCCCTCCAAATTCGGGTCGGAGCGTAGCGGAGTGGGCCCCGAGTTTGAAAAGGGCGACGGACGCTTGCGTCCTAGCCTCCAACAACGCCTCCCCGGCGCAGAGGGGCCCCCGGAGGGATGCACAACCGCTCCACGCCACGCCGCTTGCGGCGGTCCTCTTCCCAGCTCCGCTGCGGGCCCACGTTATTTATTGGAAGCCTGCCCAGCTGCCTGCGCCAGCGGCAGCCAGTCGCTGCTCACTGAGCGCTGCTCGGCGGCCGCAACAGCAATCCATGCACGCCGAGCACGCGGCCGGCCAGCTCTATCGATTTGTCTGTGCCCTCTTCGCGATACTCGCACGCCACCTCCCATGGCTGCTGCCGCCAGAGCAGCCGCCGCCAAAGCAGCCG
>NW_005201779.1:0-1053 GCF_000372725.1 Emiliania huxleyi CCMP1516 | reverse complement strand
TGGATCAACGAGGCACGGCGGAAACTCCCTTTGTTCTCTTGGCTTAAAATCGCGGGCATTACGAAAAAAGAATTTTTCAGTCAGCTGCCGCGAAACGCCCCCGACCTTTTGTGTCTCGAGCGCCTATGAGGGTATGTGAGATGGTGATGGGAATGGGTGGTCGGTCGGTCGGGCGGGCGGGCGGGCGGGCGGGCAAGCAGGGAGCGGCGGGCGGGCGGGGCGGAGCGGGCGGGCGGGGTGATCGGGGGAATCGTGTCCACAATCAGCGGAGCAGCAGCAGCAGCAGCAGCAGCTGCTGTAGCAGCACGCAGCAGCCTGCCGCAGATTGCTGCCGTTGTCGGCGCCGCGATCCGCCGCCGCGCCGCCGCGCCGCCGCCGCCTGCGCCGCCTGCGCTCGCCGCCGCCTCGCAGACGACTCCTCTCGCGCTCGAGGAGCCGCGCAGCGGGCCGCGAGGTGGATGTCAAAGAGCCGCAAAAAGGCGAGGTCATGAAATCATCAAAATTTGAGGTTGCTCGAGACGGCCCGGAAACGGTCCCGAGCCGTAGCCCCGGTGTCGGCGCACCGCCTCTCGGCCGCGAATGGCCGGCTCCGCCGCTCAGTCGAGCAGCAGGAGCTCTGGCATAAGTTTGTCGACAAACTGGTCGAGCAAAAAATCGGCGAGGAAGTGGCACTGGCGGTACGCCGGGACGGACCCGGATCGGTCACATTGTGCCGAACCGTGGCGGCGAGCCGCCGCGGGCCCACAGGAAGGCTGGGCGCCGCGGCACTTGAACGCGCCGCCAGCGAGGCGAGAGCAGCAGCCGACGACCGGCCGACATGGCAGTTAGAACGGCGGGATCTAGCTCCAATGCCAACTGGGCGACGCGGCGGAACACACTCCCTTTGAAAAAAGAAAAGCTGGAAAAAAGAATTTACGCAGGCCTGCCGCGAAACGCCCCACCCCCGGACCTGTTGTGGCCGTTGCTCGCCTAGCATGGGAGGCCTCCGCCCCGGCTTCGTCGCCGGCGGCGCCAAGGACGAGAAGGTCAACTCGACGCTTTACGCGCGCATCT
>NW_005201780.1:10168-11412 GCF_000372725.1 Emiliania huxleyi CCMP1516 | reverse complement strand
ACCATACAAGTAATTAAGTCCCTCAGCTCCTGATTAATTACTCCCCAGGTCGGGATCCAACCATACAAGCCGCTCTCGGACCGGCCGCGGACTGCGGCGAACGCGGCGCGCGACCAGCGCGCGGCGGCGGCGGCGAAGGCCGAAGCGGCGGCGGCAGCGGCGGCGAAGGCCGAAGCGGCGGCGAAGGCCGAAGCAGCGGCCACGGCGGCGGCGGCGGCGGCGGCGGCGGCGGCTACGGCGGCGGCGGCGCTGACCGCACAGACGACGTCGCCGGCGGCAGCAGAGGCTGACGTGGCGCTGGAAGGGGGGGAGGCTGCTGATCTGGCGATGGAGGAGGCGGAGGCGGAGGCGGAGGCGCAGGCGGAGGCGGAGGCGGAGGCGCAGGCGCAGGCGGAGGCGGAGGCGCAGGCGGAGGCGCAGGCGCAGGCGGAGGCGGAGGCGGAGGCGCAGGCGGAGGCGGAGGCGCAGGCGGAGGCGGAGGCGGAGGCGGCGGCGGGCGGAGACGGCGCCTCGTCAGAAGTTGCATCCTCCGCAGCCACGGGCAGCCACGCCGCCGCCCCCGGTCTCACCCCCGCCTCCGACGTGGCTCCCGGCATCCCTGACGCCGCCTCCGCCTCTTCCGCCCCCGTCCCGTCGCCCTCCGCGCCTCCAGACGCGGCGCCGGCGCCGAGGCAGAGGGCTCCCGGGCAGAGGGTGCCATCTTCCTAGACACTTCCTAGACACTTCCTAGACACTTCCTAGACACTTCCTAGGCAGCCCGGGCAGAGGGTGCGATCCGCCGAGAGGGGACGAGATCGACGAGATTGCACGAGATCCGCCGAGATTCGACGCGCCGAGGTGGAGCCGAGAGTGGCAGGCTGGAAAGGCAGAGGGGGACGGCGATCCGTGGGAAAGGGGGGGGGGGGGGGTGAAGCGATGCCTCGGGTCATCTCGGCGCAATCTCGGCGCAATCTCGGCGCAATCTCGGCGCATCTCGGCGCGTCTCGGCGCGTCTAGGTGTCCTCGGAGGAGCGCGAGCGCAACGCGGCGGCCGCGAACGCCGCGCCGAACGCGCCGCCTCGCGGCACCCGCCGACGCTCCGGCCGTCCGGCCGCCGCGTAGTGAGCGGCGTCTGCTGACCGAGTGTGTGCGTGAGTAGGCGGCGGCCAGCCGCAACCGATGTTCATCGACCTGTCGGTATGCAGCCACTCCCCCCGCCGAAGTCGTTTATTGGGGGGGGGTTGGCCGCTTTTAGGTTGGGAGGT
>NW_005201780.1:0-9637 GCF_000372725.1 Emiliania huxleyi CCMP1516 | reverse complement strand
CCTAGCCCCGCCTAGCCCCGCCTAAGCCTTGCTCAGCCCCGCCCCGCCCCGCCCAGTCCGACGAGGAGGAGGAGGAGGGCGGGTCGCATGCTTAGGGCGGCCGTGGACAGAGGCGGAGGAGGCGGCACGCCGCCCGGCTGCCCCTTCCGGCGGATGCCGGCCGAATGGGCTGCAACACAGACTCTTTGGATTGGTGGGACCACCGGGCACTGGGCCGGGCACCGGCTAGGGCACTGGGCCAGGGCCCGCTATGCGCCCGCGGAGTCGCCCGTCTTATCGGGGCTCCAGCGAGGGAGGGGGGGGGGGGGGGGGCGTGCGACAGTACAGAGGTGCGCGCCTATAGCGCCCGCGCAGCAGGTCGCGCTGTTTCCCCACACAGTACGGTTGACTAAAGGGCATCTCCCGATCTCCGCGCCCCGTCTTGGTTGAGTGACCGTCTTGGTTGAGTGTGACCTGTGAGACGCTCCCTACGATTACTTGCGAGCGCCAGACACTTCTCACTTGTCTTCTTTCTGTCGCCTCCGGTGGCAGGGGCCAGCCGGGCGAGGTCTCATAGTCAAGTGCTCCAAGTCTTCTTGCTTGAGTGACCTTTTGCGAACGAGACTTCTTCTTCAAGAGATACATCGAGATACATCGTCACGTGTCCCCGCCCGATGAGAGACGTCCACACCGACGTGAACTCTCATCCGAGCTTTGGATACTTAGACCACTCAACATCAGTTCAGAGTAGCCATCGTTAGCCTTCCTACGTACCGTACGGCGGACAGCAGCCAAAAGCGCAAGGGTCGACGCACAAGCAAAGGCTGGTGGTATGGCGGGCACATTGCCGAGACCTGCATCGCGCGGCCGAGAAGAGCTCTGCTGGAGCCCACTGCCCAGCAAGGCCACCCAACGGCGAGATAGGGTTGCCAATTGTACATGCCGCACAAAGACGCACGGTGCCGCGTCGAAGGCCGCGTCCACCAGCATCGCCGCGTTTGTCGCGCCGTCCGCGAGCACCCCGTTGGCACGCGCCTTAGCCAGTTTGGGCTGGATGAACGTCAGTAGAGACATGTAGCTGTTCTCCGCCTTCGGGAGCAGCCCAATTGACTGGAGGATCCGCGGCATGTACATCAAATGCGTCGCGAGCCTGTCCGAATCCGCCAGCACCTGAGACGTGGTCATTGCCTGGTAGGCGCTGTCCCTGATCGGTACCGCCGTCTCCCCGAGATGCTCTCCCGCCGAATGTCGCAGGATGGGGCAGATGAAATCGCGGTCCCAGTTGATGTACTTCTTCGAGAGCTTCCCGGACCTCAGGTATTCGAGCGCGGCGGGGCTGAACGCATCGATCTTCAGGTCCTTCATCGCCACGTCCGTGCCGACAATCAGGTCGAGGAGGTGGTCCGCCCAGCGTCGCGGCAGCTCGGCGTCCTCCTCGCGCAACAGACCGGATGGGAGGCCCACCGTCGACTTGGTGACGCCCAGAACCCACTTGATAGGCCTGGGGCAAGTCGACGCGAGAATCGTCCTAATGATGTCGTCACCCGATCCGCCTTCTGCGTGTACCTCTTGGATGTCAGCGAGGAGCTGCACCATCTTGGACTCTTGGCCCTGTAGCCCGCCGCCGGGTACGCCGCCTGGCGCAGCACCCGTCTGCCCGTGTGCTCCGGGTGTAGCGGAGAGTTGCTCGCATAGATACTTGATGTTATTCGAAGGCGACCAGGACTGCTGGTAGTGGCCTGCGAAGTCGACCATCTTCTGGTCGAGCGCGGGTAGGACGTCGAAGCCGAATGCTTGCCCCTCGAGCACTTTCGCCGCGAGCTGGAGGATGTACCCGTATGCTGTCGGCCCGGCGCCTGTCCACTTGGCCAGGTTTGGGTAGCTCTTGAGTACCGTCGTGATGTTGTTCTTGATGATCACCCGGTGGCGTTCAGGCTGCGTCATGTCGAGCGTGAACCGCATCAACTTGAGGCGCGTCGTCCGAGTCATGTCCTCCGGGAGGAGCGCCGCCGGCACCCTCGCCACCGCCCGAAGGCAGTTGGCGAGCGCGTCCACCGCCGACAGCTCGAAGAGCTCCGAGTCCATCTTCTCGGCGTACTTTACCATCACGCCTGTGACGACCATGAACTCGGAGGACGTGTCGTCCTCGTCCGGTTGCTCCGCAGACCACGGAGTAAGGCAGTTGAGGAAAGCCCAGGGTCCAAGTGTGTTGTCATCTCCCACCAGGTTGTCCACTGTGAGCTCGTTGAAGGTCACTAGGTTGTCCGCCTGGTAGGCTTCCAGCCCAGCGTCATAGCGGTCGTTGTCGCTGGTGACGAAGAGTGGGCCCTCGGGGTCGTCGAGATCGAGGTGCTCTGCCGCGAAGCCCACCAAAGCCTCTCGGAGTGCAAAGGCCGAGGGGAATGGCGTGTCGTCCTCCGCCGACCAGAACCTGACCTCCCCAGCGTTTACAGCGATAGCGAGATTGTTCAGCTTTGAAGCAGTGGGGGCCGAGTCTTGACCATACCACATGATGTCGCCGCCGAGGCGGAGAGCCCCGAATGCCACTGTGATGATCCATCCTGGCACGACGACGTAGTCGGGTGCGTGGCCGAAGTTGGCCTGAAAGCGTCCTAAAGCGAGAGCGTTGAATACCCAAGAGTCTTTGCGGACGTCGAATAGAAGCTCGTCGGTGAGTGCGGCGAGCCGAGTGCCCGCGTCGTGGCTGTGATCCCCGTGCAGGGTGATGATCGGTCCCGACATGAGCACGACACGGGGCAGGGAGCGGGCAGCCGCACGAGGAGGGGCGCCAATATTTGGGGCGCCGCTCTGGGAGGCTTAGCCGGCGCCCGTCGGAACGATCCATCGTAAAAGTCGTAACGTTCGTATGACTTCTTTTCGATGCGCCCCATCGTCAGCCGTCGCCCTCACTCATGCGCGACCCCTGGCGGTAAAACACCATCATGTCGCCTTTTCAGCCGACAGCAAGCACTTTCAGCCGCCGAACGGTAGACCGCCGCCGCCGGACGGTAGACCGCTTCGGCCGTTTGAATATGCAGCCTCCAGTTCTCCACGCTGGCGCCACTTTGGCAGACGAGCGCCGGCAGATGCCCTCGCGGCCTGCCGGCGAACGTCCGTCCGGCGAGAACGCGCGATGAAAGTGCGGTCTGCCGCGCGGGCGAAATCTGCCGGTGAGAGAGGCTGTTGAGCGCGGTCGCTGTGAGCTTCACCTCATGCCATTTCCGTGCGAGGCGCGCTCCGTGTCTTTTAAGAGATCAAATGAACGTCTTTACACACTCATCGGGCGGAACCGCTCACTGCAGAGCGCCGCCCTCTCGCGGCTCTCGAGAGCGAGATTTCGCCGGACAGCCACACGTCCATTATGGCGCGCGTTCTCGCCGGACGGACGTTCGCCGGCAGGTTTCGAGGGCATCTGCCGGCGCTCGTCTGCCAAAGTGGCGCCTGAGTGGAGAACTGGAGGCTGCATATTCAAACGGCCGAAGCGGTCTACCGTCCGGCGGCGGCGGTCTACCGTTCGGCGGCTGAAAGAGGGGTAGACGAGTCTACCGCGGTCTACCAAGTCTACCGGCAGACTGGGGTCGTAGGTTCATTACGGTCTACCGGTAGACTCGTCTACCAAATGGTCTACCGTCTACCCCAGTCTACCCCAGTCTACCGGTAGACGGTAGACGGGCCACCCCTCAGGGGCATGATCCCCGTGAAGGTCGTCAGCGCGAACCCCATCCGCATCAGCCACTCCCCCGATTTCGACGAGTACCGGTAGCTGATGCGAGCGAGTACCGGCCCAGCCCTGAGCTCAGCCACATCAGGAACAGCAGCAGCGCGCCCATCGCCGAGCCTGCCGCAAGCACGATCGCGGGCTCCGAGTAGTCGTCGTCGGGCGCACACTCGATGTGCGTCGCGTTGCCCACAAAGATGGAGCGGTCCGGGTAGAAGTCATGCGTTGGGTCCCACGAGCTGCCGTGGGACATGCCGACAAGGCGCCTTGTTCTTGCGCGAATTTCTTTTCTATTATTTCTTCGAGGAGACTCACACGAACGCCCTGACGTCTTGGCTGGCGGCGGCCGGCGACGGAATACAATTCTCCCGCGGCCGCGCGCGAGGGTGCCAATTTCTTTTCGTGTTAGGCACTGCCCCGTTTCCCCGTAGACTCCTTTTCTCTTTCTCACAATGTCACAGAGCTGCGGCGAGAGCAAGCGGCTACAAGTTCCCCCTTTTCGATGACGATTGGCCCACTGTGTGCTGCAGGCGGTGCGTCTCTCCCTCTCGGTGCCGGATTGGCGGTGCCCGTACACACTTCCTTTCCTCCACTTCCTTTCCTCCTTCCACTTCTCCCTTTGACGAGGCATGTCCGCACACCGGCGACTGCGACACTTGCCTCGTATCTAGCGTACCTCGTCACCAAGGCCTCCTGTAATCGCGGGTGCGGACACCGGACAGGCGCACACACTGCGCATTGTTCTCACGACTCACCAACGCTCCACCGCACCCTAGCCTCCCTGCCAGAGCGAGCAGGAATCTCCTGTGTGCCTCAGTTGCTCGCCTCGGTACTACTGTCGTACCTTAAGGTACAGCACTGTGACTCAAACGCGGCTCAGGTTCAGAGCCTTCACGACGTGCGCGGGCAGAGGGGTTACAAACAAGTAGTTGATCCCTTGTCCGCTGATGTACTTGTGGCTGTACTCGACACCCACTTCGTTGTAGCTGTGCTCAGCACCATCGGCCAGGCGCCGTCCAGTGATACTTCCGCAAGACGTCCCGTAGTTTTTGGAGCAATAGTCTTCGGTTGGGGGTTGAGGTGCGTTCAATATTCCATCGCACCCCTGGGCAAATCGATATTCGCAAAATGTATTGCGCTCTGCGTCGTTGTTGCCGAGAACGTCTGTCCCATCTGTGATCGGTCTGACGATGGCGTAGGCGTCACACTGGCCTCCTTCTTGTAAGTTGTTCGGGGTTGTTGGCCCCCCCCAACATCGCGATACCTGTAAGCATGTTGCACAGCACCTGCCTGCATTGGGACCGTTCGCGGCCCAACCCCCGCACGTCCTCTTCGTAGTTAACGCCCCAAGAATGACGTCACTCTCCTCAGCGTCGGGGATATCGTCGCCGTCCGAGTCGGGGTCGATGAAGTCGGGGATGCCGTCGCTGTCCGTGTCGACGGAGCCCTCCTCGGCGTCGGGGATGCTGTCGCCGTCCGAGTCGGGGTCGGTGGCGTCGGGGATGCCGTCGCTGTCCGTGTCGACGGAGCCCTCCTCGGCGTCGGAGATGCTGTCGCCGTCCGAGTCGGGGTCGGTGGCGTCGGGGATGCCGTCGCTGTCCGTGTCGACGGAGCCCTCCTCGGCGTCGGGGATGCTGTCGCCGTCCGAGTCGGGGTCGGTGGCGTCGGGGATGCCGTCGCTGTCCGTGTCGACGGAGCCCTCCTCAGCGTCGGGAATGCTGTCGCCGTCCGAGTCGGGGTCGGTGGCGTCGGGGATGCCGTCGCTGTCCGTGTCGACGGAGCCCTCCTCGGCGTCGGGGATGCTGTCGCCGTCCGAGTCGGGGTCGGTGGCGTCGGGGATGCCGTCGCTGTCCGTGTCGACGGAGCCCTCCTCGGCGTCGGGGATGCTGTCGCCGTCCGAGTCGGGGTCGGTGGCGTCGGGGATGCCGTCGCTGTCCGTGTCGACGGAGCCCTCCTCGGCGTCGGGGATGCTGTCGCCGTCCGAGTCGGGGTCGGTGTAGTCGGGGATGCCATCGCTGTCCGTGTCGACGGTGCCCTCCTCGGCGTCGGGGATGCCGTCGCTGTCGCAATCGCCGTTGTTTTCCGACAAGCGCCGTGACGGACGGCCAGAGCCAGCAGCGTTGGCGTTGGAGCTGACGGAGACACTTGCTTCGCCGCCCTCGTCAACCGCAGACGCCTCGCCAGCGGCCAGAAGTAGCCCATCGGCCGGCCTCCTGCTGTAGAATCGCGAGAATGCAAAATTGACCGTGTTGCCGAAAGGAAGCTCGTACTGCTCGGCGGAGCCCTCAATGGCGCCCTCGGCCATGGCGCTGGTCCGAAAGCGCCCCTCGGTCGGGTAGATGTCGCGTTTGCCTATTCCCGCTAGAAGTGTGAACGATCGATCCCTGTCCATGCTCTCCCCGCAGAGAGAGGGTTTCCGTTGCGCGGTCCGGGCGTCGAGAAGCTCTGCCCGACAAGGCCTGTGGGGCACGCAAGAGGGGACAGAGATCGGAGACGGGGACAGATCCAAGACCGGGAGAGCAAGGGGACTTTAGCACCGTGCGTCTGCCCGGGCGCCACCATCCTGCCGTCAATCGCGCGCAGCGAGACGTCGAGGCGGTGCTTCGCGCCCCACAAGCGGTCGTAAACCTGATTGCCCCGCACGGTCGATTGCCACTCGGGCGTCGTGAAGGTTGCGCTCGAGTGCTTGACCTGGATGACCAGGTTGCCGCAGGAGCGCGTCTTGCCGGCGGCGAGAAAGAAGGGTCGCTTGCCGCAGAAGCCGGTGATCATGTTCATGCCAGTGTTATAGTCGTTGAGCTCGTTCGCCCAGAAGGTCGCGTGGACGAGCTCTCCCTCCCCCCGTCCCGTCTCGGCAACAAAGTGCACCTCGGTGATGAAGGAGCCGTCCACCGTCAGAGCCCCCTTGTTGAGCCTGAACGTGGCGTCCTGTGCGAGGGCAGAGCGTGCAAGCGTGCAACAGAAGGGGGGGGGCGGGGGGGCATTCTGTGCGAGGCGTAAGCCGACAGCGATGCCATAGGCGCGTGCGAACCTCAGTCTTGATGTTGACAGCAAAGCCCGGCGCGGTGAGGAAGCAGTACAAAGCCCTACGCGACGCGGCGCAAGAGATTGGTGCTTAGCCTGCAGGCTTTGGAGCGGGTGCAGCGGACGCGACAGAGCTCGCCCATTGCGGCCTCGAAAGTCAGCGCGGCCCCCATGCGCGAAGGAGAGGTGGGGATCCTTGTTGCCCTCCACGACCGGGCAAAGCAGCTCTGTTGTTGCCTGGGTGCGGCGGCGGTTTTCCAGCTGGAATGGGGCAGCAGAAGATGTTTGCTCTCGTGACGTAGCTGCGTGTCCCCTTTGCTGCTCCTTCAGCTCGAGCATCTGCTGCTCCATGAGTGCTCGCTTTGCGTTTGCTGCCTGAGCTGCCGTCTCGCATGACACCTGCAGGTGAGACATCTCCGCCGCGTGCTTCTTCTGCATACGCAGAATTTGATCCTTCAGCTCGAGGATCGTGGCGTGCATGGCGGCCGTCTCTGTCTCCATGTGTGCCTGCTTTGCCTCAGCAGCCTGCGATGCCACCTCGGCCGACACCTGCAGCTGGGACAGCTCCGAAGCGTGCTTCTTCTGCAGAATGGTTGACGTTGCACCAAGCAAAATCAGCGCCAGTGCCGTGCAGACAATCGGGCTGTTGCATCTTGCTCCGCCCTGTTTCATTGTTGCAGACGACGGGATAACCACGACGTCATTTCGGCGGCCGTCGGCAGGGCTGCCGTCAGGGCTGCCGTCGTTCGTCCGTCCCCGTTTTCGGCCGCCGCGGCCGAAGAGCACCCCCGTGCCCCCGGGGGCCCGTCGACACCCCAGGTTTCAGAGTCAAGCGATTGCGCGAAATCCCACACGGGTGGATTTTGGGGCGCTGCACACCCTCTACTGAAGGGTCCTTTTCCCCTTTAGAGCGCGTCGAAAGCGTCTCGAGCTCGACCCCACGTCGCCTTTTCGCTTTTGGAAAGATATTTCTTGCTGGCGAGACCACACACACGAGCGCACCGACTGATACACACGTCCGGTGCGGCTAAAAGTCCGGACTCCAATGGCGACGACTCAGATGGCGCAAATAAACGAAAGGGGGGCCGACACGATTTGGCAAAGCCCCGCGCAGCGAAGCGCGGAACTCTCGCCTTACTCAAACAAAGCCGCCCCGGGCGCAAGGCGAGGGCGGCGGGGTGTGGCGGCCTTCACTCGTCCTCGCCCTCCGTGCCGCAATATGCCGGTATGAGACCGTTTGCGAGCGAGACATGCGAGATGCGGACGCAGCCGAGCACCTGCGGGGAGATATCGGGAGATATGGGGAGATACGGGGAGATGCGGACGCAGCCGAGCACCTGCGCCACCAACACGCACGGGACAGGGTGTGAGGGCGGTCTCGTGCCGCCGAGTCCGAGCCTCGCAGGCGGGAGACGGTGCAGAGAGCACAGCGGAGTACTCGAGCAGAGGACGTGTCCTCTCCGCGAGTGCTAGTCGAATACGCGGATCTGTGCCGCCGCGTCTAGGGCGCCGCACGCGCTCGGCGAGCTCGGACGCGCTCTGCGGCTCGATGAGGAAGGCGAGGTCGACGGCGAGGTGCCGCGCCTAATTCATTACTTTCACTCGCCGTGTCATTACCTCATTAGGTGGGCGGCGAGGTGCCGCGCCGGGCAGAACGGAATGCCGTGGAGGAGACGGAGACCGAAACGGTGCACCGCGAGGCGCCGCACCGCGGCTCGGCCCACGAGACGATCTCGCGGCGATCTCGCGGCGATCTCGCGGCTATATCTCCCGGCGATCTCCCTGCTATATCTCTCGGCTATGTCGAGTCGCCTGCGACTTTACCATCGAGACGATGCGCCCAGCGGCGGGCGACGAGTTGCAGTCGACGGCAACCTGAGTAATTAACAATTAATTAAGCATTGGTGAAGCCGAGGTGAGGCCGAGGGGGGCCGAGGTGAAGCCGAGGGGTGGCCGAGGTGAGGCCGAGGTGAGGCCGAGGTGAGGCCGAGGTGAGGCCGAGGGGTGGCCGAGGTGAGGCCGAGGTGAGGCCGAGGGGGCCGAGGTGAGGCCGAGGTGAGGCCGAGGTGAGGCCGAGGTGAGGCCGAGGTGAGGCCGAGGTGAGGCCGAGGTGAAGCCGAGATGAGGCCGAGGTGAGGCCGAGGTGAGCCTCGAAGACGCCGGGGGAGGAGGAGAAGGTCTGCTTGAGTTGCTTGCCGAGGATGGCGGGGGTGCTCTTGTTGCCGACAGCCTTGCGCGCGGTCCACGGGCAAACTCATTCCTCCACCCGCCCACCGACCAACCCGCTACTCCGCGCAGATCGGTTAGTGGCCGCGCGTCCGCTGTGGGTTCCCCCTCCCTGGGGGTGGGGGAACCATGCCCCACTGCTGTGAGTACGCCCCGAGCCCATGCTGTGACCTGGTAGCCTACGCGCGGCTCACCTTGCGCACGATCCAAGGGCCCGCCTCGACGCCGGGGATGATCTTGAAGCGGCCGTTCCGCCACGCGTCGCTCGTCTCCGGGGCGGTGAAGGCGCGCAGCAGCTGGTGCGCCGGCCCAGACGCCGCCGCGGCGAGGACTCCAAAGTAGAGGACGAGCTGCAGCACGCCGCCTACAGGGAAGGGTCCAGGAACGGTCTCGGAGAGGTCCGAGAAGTGGCCAGAGGAGAGAGGGCGAGCGGCAGCACGCCGCTACCGGCGGGGATGACCAGCGAGACGACAAAGACAGAGGCGAGCGGGGAGGCGGTCCGTTGCTGCAGCGTGTGGGACGGCGCTGACCGCCGCGAGCCGACCGCCTGCGAATGCGGGGAAGGGGGAGGGTGTGAGTGGGCGAGTGTCTGTGGGTGGTGGCAGGGAGCGGTCTCCTTCTGGGCCTGCGCGGGGGAGAGGTGGAGAGGGGAAGGGAGAGGTGGAGAGGCACGGAGGGAGGGAGGAGGGA
>NW_005201781.1:0-1053 GCF_000372725.1 Emiliania huxleyi CCMP1516 | reverse complement strand
CCGAAAGCACATCGCCGCCGTCGGCGCTCCGTCGCCACCTTGAGCTCTCGGCCCCGCTCGAGCCCGGATCGGCTGCCGCCAACACTCGAGATCGCCGGACTACCGATCGTCACCGCCGACCCCGACAGGGCTCCAGGCCCCAAATTACGTGTGAGTGTTAGAGTTGTTTGGTATTGCTAAAAATCTCTCTCTCTCTCCGACCCCGCCGCCGTCATGGTGGGTAGTGGCAGCGCCACGGCCGTGATTGCGAACACTGCGGCCGCGGGAGGAGAGAGCGTAAATCCTCAGTCTTCACTCCGAGCCTCGACGCTCAGAGCGAGAGGGCTCGGCGTCCCACACTGACCCCCTCCGAGCCCCGTGGCAACAGAGCCGTGACGCAAGGGCGAGTCAATAACCGACACGGGTCGCACCCGGTGGACGGGAGGCGCCCCCTCTCCAACACACATGGCGCAGCTTTGATCCGAAAGCGCATCGCCGCCGTCGGCGCTCCGTCGCCACCTTGAGCTCTCGGCCCCGCTCGAGCCCGGATCGGCTGCCGCCAACACTCGAGATGGCCGGACTACCGATCGCCACCCCCGACCCCACCCGTCGTCATGGTGGGTAGTAGCGGCGCCACGGCCGTGATTGCGAACACTGCGCGGGAGGAGAGAGCGCGAACCCTCAGTCTTGACTCCGAGCCTCGACGCTCAGAGCGAGAGGGCTCGGTAATACCCGGTACGACTTTTTTGGGCAAGGCGTCTATTTATATTACCCAAAAGCTAGGCTACACAACGCCCTCTATGTTGGGTCAAGGCGTCTATTCGGTGCTCTGCACGTTAGAGCGTGCGGCAGGCGTGCGGCAGGCACCTGCCGGACGCAAATGGGGCCGCCTGGTGGCCTCCGAGCGCCAGCCGAAGCAACCCTCGTCGTGCCCCGACACCCCCCCGACTCATGATGTGCCGCTCTTGCCTGTGTGGCCGCTGACGGCGGGACCCCGTGCGCGGCTGCGCCGCAATCTCGTCACTGCCGTCGTCACACCTGTCCACAGATGCGACGGGTGCCTGTCCGACCGCG
>NW_005201782.1:0-1053 GCF_000372725.1 Emiliania huxleyi CCMP1516 | reverse complement strand
CGCGTCGGCCGCGGGACCGACGAGGCTGGCGGCGCCATAGGAGCCGTTCGAACGCAGCCCGTTGATCATCTCCTCGAGCTCCTCTCGGATGCGATGCTCCTCGAGGTAGGAGGTCACCTCGGGAAGGAGGGTTGCGCCGGCCACCGAGTCGATCGGCTCGCCGGGCGGCGCGTCCGCGTGTGACCGAAGAAAGGCGGCCATCGCCGCGAGCGGCTCTGCGGGACGCTTCGCGATCGCGTCGTTGAGCGCTTCCGTCAGGCGGAGCGTGAGGTCCTCCACTCCGCTACGCTCCATTGTCAGAGAGGAGGGCATCGAACTGAAAATAATGTGAAGGCCACGTTGGCCTCTTTTGTAGGGAAGAATCGTCCTTACAAGATCCTGCTCGTGCAGGTGGGGACCCTGTCCTTCTCCCACCCCTCGTTTGGCGTGCCCGTTTTATTTATTAGGTGCCCTGTAGGCTTGGCTGCAAAGGGGATTTTTGTTGTGCCGACTTCGATCTTCGTGTGTGCTCCGCTTCTGAGAGAGAGATTTTGAGACATGAGAGAGAGAGAGACAGAGACAGAGAGAGAGAGAGAGAGAGAGAGAGAGAGAGAGAGAGAGAGAGAGAGAGAGAGCCGAGATAGAAAGAGAGAGATTTTGAGTGAGACGGTTTAGAGAGAGAGAGAGAGAGAGAGAGAGAGAGAGAGAGAGAGAGAGAGAGAGAGAGAGAGAGAGAGAGAGAGAGAGAGGGAGGGAGGGAGGGAGTACATTTCTTTCTAATTTTATTTCGCCTCGACCGCTCGAGCTGTGCTTAAAAATGGTTAAAAGTTAAATCTCTCTATACAACCTCCAATCCCCGTCCTTGCTTGCGTCCCCCCATGCCGGTGTGTCCAGTCGCTGGCCAGCCTCTTCTAAACCAACACTCCCGTTTCCCAAGAAAAGAAAAGTCCAAGCCTTCCTCGATTTCCGCGAGCGGCGTCTCACAAAAAGCCTAGCCGTCCCGGCGCAAGAAAAGCCTTGCCGCCGAGCTGTCATTCCTTCTGCAGGCCGCGTGCAGCGACGCGCGAGTCCTGG
>NW_005201783.1:0-1054 GCF_000372725.1 Emiliania huxleyi CCMP1516 | reverse complement strand
CTCCACCTCACCCGCGAGCCACCACCGCCCGCGACGCCGCCCGCCGCGTCAGATTGCCGCGACGCGCGCTTCGAGTCGCGTCGGAGAGCCGCGCCGCACCAGCAGCAGCATCTGCACCACCAGCAGCAGCAGGCAGCAGCACCACCACCACCAGCACCAGAGAGAGAAGCGCACCTGCCCGACGCCGCCCGCCGCGTCACATGCTCGCGACGCGCGCGTCGAGCCCAGTCGCAGAGCCGCGCCGCTCCAGCAGCAGCATCTGCACCAGCAGCAGCACCATCACCACCACCACCAGCACCAGAGAGAGGCAGTGCAGGCCGCCGCGGCAGAGGCGAGCCGCGGCGACGTCCGCACAACGGATAACTGCCATTGGCGGTTTTCACACACACACACACACACACACACACACACACACACACACACACACACACACACACACACACACACACACACACACACAGAGAGAGAGAGAGAGAGACAGACAGGGTGGAGCAAGAACTTGGAGCACTTGGAGCACTTGGAGTGCAGTTGGCAGCCTCACATCCAGGGCCGGGGAGCTCAGAAGCGCACCCAGCGGGCCGGATGATCGGGATCGGGTTACGGGCAAGAGAGCCCTAAAGAGCGCATTTTTTGGGCAAGGCGTCTATTCGGTGCTCTGCACGTTAGAGCGTGCGGCAGGCGTGCGGCAGGCACCTGCCGGACGCAAATGGGGCCGCCTGGTGGCCTCCGAGCGCCAGCCGAAGCAACCCTCGTCGTGCCCCGACACCCCCCCGACTCATGATGTGCCGCTCTTGCCTGTGTGGCCGCTGACGGCGGGACCCCGTGCGCGGCTGCGCCGCAATCTCGTCACTGCCGTCGTCACACCTGTCCACAGATGCGACGGGTGCCTGTCCGACCGCGACAAACAGGCCTCGTTGCGGATCGCCAGCCCGCCCGTTGCCTCCGCAGACGCCCAGCTAGGCGGAATCGTCGTTACCTTCCGCAGACCGACTTCGCGAGCGAGCGGGCGCGTTCTAGATGACGGTCACGCCCAACTCACCGGCCTTGTGGCCTG
>NW_005201784.1:0-1054 GCF_000372725.1 Emiliania huxleyi CCMP1516 | reverse complement strand
GCCCCGCACGACGCACAGACGTGCCGGCTAGTGGGCTGCTAGCGCTCTGCGGGCAGCAAATGTCGCGCTTCTGGGCCACCAAGCCGGTAAGATGACCTAACCCGGTCAGTCTGAGGCTGCGGCCATGATGGTTGTACTCCTCCTGGTGTCGGTGGACCACTTTTTCGGCTTGAGCTAGCGACGAGAATGATCAGCGCGAGGTGGACTCACGAGGGAGGCCACGGGTCGCCATGTTGGGCACACAGGTGCCACCCAGGCAGAAGTATTGACCAGACAATGAATACGTACAATACCCTCACAAAGAGAGCGATGCCTTCCCACCTGCTGACCGCTTCAGCGGTGGTCGCCACCAATGCAACGACGGCACTCGCCGGCCACGTTGCTGGCCAGCACCAACAATTCTGGGCGCCGCTCGGCCCGAGGCATTGCTAGGCCTGCTCAGGTCGTGCCACATGAGCACTGAATGGCCTCGTAGGGGGCTCATGGGGCCGGTGACGGCGCCCTGCGCCGAAGATCCCAGGGCGGATCTTCTGGCCGCCACTTAAGAGATAAGCCCCGGGATCCCTACACAAACCCCTCGCACGACACTGGGCACTTAAAGTCCCTGTGTGGTGGCGGCGTGCCGTCCTCCCATCCCTCCCTTGGGCTGTCTGTTTTGTTTCTTTCTTTCTTTACTGGGCACGGGACTGGCGCGCACTGGCACTAACCTTTTTTTTGCGGCTTCCCATTCCTGTTGTGCGAGAGAGATCCCCTGTGCCCTGTGCCCAGCCCTCTCCGCGCGGCGATGCGCCCTCCCCCCTGGCTAATTGCAAAATCAGAGACATATACGAAAATCCTCCAAATTAGCCCAAACGCGCAAAGGTGGGGGGGGGGGGACCCACACGATCCAGCCCGCTGCTTGGGATGTCCGTTTTATTTATTTGTTGTGCAGGAAAGGAATTTTCCGAGCGGCGTGAGAGGCGCGAATAGGTCAGCGGTACATTTCAAGCATACACCCATATTGGCCCCTCCCCGCGGCGCGCGCTCTCCGACAACGTCGATCACGCGTCCACAA
>NW_005201785.1:4190-11778 GCF_000372725.1 Emiliania huxleyi CCMP1516 | reverse complement strand
CCACGAGTGATATGCGCGACGCCCCGTGAGACGTCTGGACGGCTCGCTGCGACCTCAAGGCCAGCCTCGCTGCCCGCCGTGAGCGCCAAAAAAGCGTCAACCGCGCAACCGCGCAACCGAGAGAGAGCCGCCGAGACGCTTCAGCGACCCGCCAGGAGCCGGGCCGAGGCCTGTCCGAAGCCGCATGCCGCTCGAGTCGGTCGCCCGGCGCACCCTGGGAGGCGCCCGTCGAAGCCAAAGCTGTGCTGGGGACACGGCCTGATCAGCCTCGTACTGGGAGAAAAGAGAGAGGCGTTGCGCCTATAGCTCTCTCTCCCAGAGTAAGCTAAAAGATAAAAGTACGTACACGGTACACCGATCTTACGTACACAAAAAATACATCGCCTCGCTGTCTGGAGACTGGCCGAGCCCGAACTGCGAGGCTCCTCTACTGGCTAGAATAGTACTCTTGCATCCATCTGCAAGTCTCTGCAAAACTGCTGGACATCTCCGCCCGCGCGCTGATTCCACGGCTGCCTCTGCCCGGGTTGGTGCCTGGCGGCTCGCGTAGTCCGCGTCGCGGCCATTCCTAGTTGGTTGGCGCGGTCTTGACCTGCTCCTCGGTGACGAGGCGGAGGTACGCCTGGCGGAGGAGAGGGGCGGGGGGTGCGAGTCGCCCTCCCGCGAGGAGGTTTGCGAGGGGGAGGGGGAGGCGACTCCTTCTTGGAGGGGACGTCGCAGGTGTGGTAGCCCGGGTAGTGCGCCGCCGCCTCCTCGTCCGACACGGTCGGGAGCAGGAAGACGGAGCCTGAGGGGGAGAGGCGCGGTCGGCCTCCGACTCGTGGAGGCGCGGGTCGTGCAGGCGGTGATCGGGGCGGCCCTTGAACGACGTCGTGCGCCCGTCGCCAAGGGGGATGTCGGCGTGGTTGTTTGGCCTGCGGAGCAGCGGGCCGGGTGAGAGATAGCCGAGAGATAGCCGACATCGGCCGAGATTCAGCCGAGATATGCGCACCAGTTCGCCGGCGTAGCGATCGACTTTTGGTACGAGAGCTGCAGCGCCTTGACGCAGCGGACGATCTCGTCCATGTTGCGGCCGACGCAGGCGGGGCTGCAGGGCGGGTCGTGGTCCGTGGTTGGGAGGGCGGGTTTGTTGGGGGCGGGAGCGGCGGCTGGAGCCGGGACTGGGGCGCGCTATCGCTCACTAGTTGAGGGAGAGCATCAGCTTGTTCTCTGGGTTGATGATGAAGACGGCGCGGATGGTGAGGGGCAGCTCCTGCTCGCCGGACGTCGCGGGGTCGATCATGCCGTACGCGGTCGAGATGGAGCGGTCCGCGTCGCCGATGATCGGGAACTTGACCTCGATCTCGTTCTCGCAGTGCGCCACCACGTCCTCGAGCCACTCCTCGTGCGACTTGACCTGCGAGAAGGCTCCGAAAAAGGTTCTCGGAAGGTTCCACCGCGTCGTCGCCACTCCTCGTGCGACTTAGACCGGGTCCACCGACAGGGTCGCGACGAGGCAGTCGAGGTCGGTGAGCTCGTCGTACTTGAGGGCGAGGCGGCCGATCTCCGTCGTGCAGACCGGCGTGAAGTCTGCGGGGTGCGAGAATAGGATCGCCCACTTGTCCTTCTTCCACGCCTGCGCGGCGCGAGGTGGGGGCGCGCTGTGCGGCGAGGGTGGGTCGATGGGTGTGCTGGCCCTCGAGCGCACGTGAAAGGAGCTCCAGTGGCCGTGCGTTGTCTCGCACGCAAAATCAGGAGTGATGTTGCCGAGGCGCAGCCTGCGGGAAGTAGAGCGGCTGTGGGATGCGGGTGGCGACTCGAAGTGCGAGCGTGGATCTCAATCGCGCGGGTAATTCAGTGCTGATGGTGCAAGCCAGGCGCTCAGTGCTTTGATGAAATCATCGCTCCCTCACCCACTGTCGCTCGAGGCCTCCGGGTAGAGGCTCATGTAGAGTTCCGTCCCGGTCTTCATCGGTGACACCTTCCCCCCGGTGCAGAGGGGCCGCCGCGCATGCGAGGCGACTGGGCGAAGGAGCGTGCGGGAGCGAGCCAGCATAGGTGGTCGTCTCTTTGCCAGCTCTCTGCCGAGGGGGGCGATCCTGGATCGACAGGTCGCACTTGATGTAGGGGGAGACAGCGTTTCTAGCACTTTCTCGGAAGAGGGCTGTAGGTATATTGTTGGCAAATCAAGAAAGACCGAGAGCTTTAAGAGTTGGGTTGCGGTGCCTTAAAACGACAAAAAGAAAACGCGCCAGGCGCCAGCGAGTGATCACCGAGAGGCACCCCCGAGCCGGAGCACACTGTCGTGATCTCCCCCATCATGATCACCCGCACCCTCTTGGCAACGCTGCTGGCACTGCCGCTCGCCAGATGCCGCCTCGCTGCTGTCTGGTCCTCCGACATCGGCTCCGGAGGCGGAGGGCCGCCCGTCTCGTCGCTCTGGACGCTCACGCAGCGAGTCTCAATCGGCAACGTCAAAACCAAGGCGGTGGTGGAGTATGACCCGGAGGTGCTCCTGTCGGGACCAAAGTCTGCCTCGCTGAGCGGCGCGGTCGGCGAAGGCCTCGGCTACAAGGCCAAGCGCGACTTCAAGGCCAAGAAGACGGCACTCACGCTGCAGGCGGACGTGCCGACCGGCATCGTGTCTGCAGACTTTTCCGGCCCCACGCTCCCCTCGGCGCTCAGCAAGATCAGCGCCAGCGCCTCAGTTGCCGCAGCGGGCGGTGTCAAGATTGCAGCCGAGCCCAGCCTGCTCGTCAAGGCCAAGACCGCCTCGGTCAAGCTGAGTGCGGCGGTGGCAGGCGCGGCGCTGGGTGCCGAGGTGTGGCCGTCGGAGCAGCGCGTGACGGGCGCGACGGCGTCCTACAAGGTGCCGCTCTCCTCAGGCCGCTCGGTCGGGCTGACGGTGCGCTCATCGCACGCGGGCGGGCGCAGCCGGTCTCCTGGCGCTGTCACTCGTGTTGCACACCCTACCCTCCAGACTCCAACCTGCCCGCCCTCCTGCCTCACGATGACTTGTTCGCCGGCAGGCCCAGCTGCAGCAGCGGGCCCTCGACGTGAAGTACGTCGACTCGGCCTCCGACCCGGCCGGTGTGTGGACCGCCTCCGCGACTATCGATGCGGTGAGCTCCACGCCACACCCCGACAGCGGTCTGCGATGCGGGCGATCGTCATGCCCATCCCCCCTCAACAGGCGAGCCCTCTCGCCAAGCCGAAGGCCAAGCTTGCGCGTTCCTTCACCCTCTGAGGAGCGAGAGGCTCAGAGGCTGTCGCTTCTGTGCGCCGGCTGCGGCGATATGTTGCGATATTTAAAAAGAGAGAGGACTTGGCACTTATCATGTTCCTTTTTTACCCATCTCCTAGTGAAGGTGCTCGTTATATTTATTTATTTATCATGAAATGCGCGAAGTGTATACTCGATAGCGGTCACGCCATAGCTCGCGCATAGGAGCAGGAGGCTAGGCAGGGGCCGCATCGCGTTCGCTGAGCTGTAACAAGTTTGACCCAAAACAAGAACACAAGTTTGGCTCTACTAATATAGCGCGCGGATAAAGCGCGCGCGCCGCGGTGGCGGCGAAATATAATATTATCTCAGAGGAATATAGTGTGAATGCCCGGGAACAGCCCCTCCTGGCCCGAGTGCGGGGCGCGAGGGACAAATAAATTCAAAGGGCATGAAAGTCGTCGAGCTGCTTGATCAGGCCAGTAAAGATGGCCCGCGAGGCAGCCTTCGTGAGTAGGTCGGCGAGCATCACGACGCCGGGGAGGTGTTCGACAGAGATAACGCCACGGCTGACGAGATCGCGAAGAAACTCGGCGGCGCGCAAGATGTGCTTGGTCTTCTTGAAGGCAACGGGATCGAAGGCCATGCCGACGGCGGACTTGCTGTCGCAGTTGATGACGCTGGCGCCGTCGATGGAAAATCCAAGGTCGATCAGTAGCTCACGGATGAAAATCACCTCCTTGGCGGCTAGCATGGCGCCGAAGAACTCTGCCTCGGCACTAGACAGCGTGACGGATCGCTGCATTTTGGAGAACCAGTGGAAGAGACATCCGTAGAAGAAGAACATGCCACCGGAGCAAGAGTACTTCGTGGCCCAGTTTGAATCGACGTAGCTCTCAAGGTTGCGGTTGGAATTCGGCTGCATGACGAGGGCGCGGTCAGCTGTGTCGCGCACGTAGATAAGTACCCGGATGGCGGCTTTAAAATGCGACGGGCCAGGGTTCGTCATAAACCGAGCACGTCGCCAGACGACGCAGGGCAGAAGACGGTGAGGCAGAGCAGACGCGCAGGGCGAGACGAGGGAGGGGGCAGGACTTTGCGGAGATCAGCAGGAGGATGTACGAAGAGATTAGAAGCAGCAGGGACCCGAGGGACCATGTGGAAGACGGCTAGTGCTAGTCCCCCATCGGGAGGACGACCCCGGCTAGTCGCCGACCACACCCACAAAGAACCCTGCACAAAGATCGCAAGGGCGGGGGCCTGTTCCTTTTTACCCATCTCACAGTTGCGAGGTGTGTCCGTTTTTATTTTGGTATTTGTCCAACTCTTTGTTTATTTATTTATTTAGCTGCTCGGCTTATACCTTAGAGCTCTACGCCTAATGAAGCGTGAACCAGCGTCACGAATTTGCCGAACAGCGATCCTTTGAACGATCTCGGTGTCGAAACACCGCTCTGACAGCGCTCAACAGTCTGTTCATCGCCATCGGCGGGGGCAGCTGGTGAGGCGCAGACCGCTGTCAGAGCGGTGTTTCGATCGACACCGATATCCGTTCAAAAGAACGCTGTTCAAACTCGTGACGCTGTTCACGCTTCACAGGTAAGTATAAGCGGAGCAGCTGAGTAGATACAGCTATTTCACACACACCTGTCAGCAGAGGTGTGAACAAGAGCGATTCGGAATTTGACCATCTGACAGCATGATCGTCCGTCCCCAAGGTTGACTTTGCACTGATCTCTACATTACACCCACTATTCCACTATTGCGCGCGATAAGGTTTTTGCTTGCCTTCCCTGGGACCCCGTGTTGCGAGAGAGATTTCTTTCTTGTGTTGCGTGACTGTCTCTGTAGTGCGATTTCGGGCCCGGGGTTGTGCGTTTACGTGAACAGCCACTGACCTGCCTTGTCCCAGCACAGATCGACGGTGACTTCGACAGCCACACACAGGTCACAGTCGCTTAGTGAACAGCCACTGACCTGCTGTACGCTGTCGGAGCGGTCTGCCTTGTGACGTCCACAAGCATGGATCGAAAGATGGTCCTCCGTCGCACGGCCGCCTCCTCCGGCGCCTCGAGCTCGGGCAGGCGCCCTCTGAGAGAGGTTGGGAACGATCTGTCCACCGCGGCGCTCGAGCAGGCGCCCGCCGCGCCGCCGCCCCGCCCGCCCCGCGCCGCCGCAAGCAAGCCGGAGCCGCAGCGCAAAGCACTGTGCACAGACACATGGTTCTCGCAGCGGAGAGCGCGAGGCGCGCGCGAGTTCCCGCGCGTCCCTCCGACCCGCAGGGCGCAGCCGAGTGCAGCGAGATGCCCGAGCAGGAAGTCGTGCCGGCCGAGGGAACGGCCTCTGGCGGCAACGGCGGCTCGTCCAAGCCGTGCCCGTGGGCGAGCAGCAGCTCCGACCGGGAGAGCAAGGCGGACGCGGAGGCGTCGCAGGCCTCCGTCGCGCCGGACACCGTCGCTGCCGGCGAGGCGGCGGGCTGCGTCGGCGAGGAGGAGCCGGAGGCGCCCTCGTCGTCGCAGGTCCCAGAGGTCGTCGATATGGACGTCGAGGAGCACGAGGACGACGAGGACGGCGACGGAGAGGTCGATCCCGCGGCGAGGCCCGCGCCCGCTGGCTCGCCGGCGCCGATCCCGGAGGTTGTCGAGACGGACGTCGAGGAGCACGAGGGTGACGAGAAGGACGCGCCGCCGAGCGACCCCTTTTCCATGCCCGAGAGCGAGCCAGTCCACCCGCCGCCGGCCGCGGCCGCCCCGCCGGGAGAGGGCACGTTGTCGCCGCCGCCGCCTCGCCGCCGGGGCCTGCACCAGCCAGCGGTCCGCACCGCGCCGGCGGCGCGCAAGAGGCCCACGCCCGCTCCCGCCACCCCGTCGGCCGCTCACGCGGCGCTGACCGAGGCGTCGCTCGAGGGCGACGCGCCAGCCGAGGGGGAGGGCGACGGGCCCAAGCCGAGCGCAGCCGCGCCCGTCCGCCGCAAGCTCGACTCCAAGCCGCGCAAGCTGGGCCAGCCCTCTGCAGCGGCCAAGTCAAAGCCGACGCCGCAGCGCAAGCCGGGGGAGAAGCCGCGTGCACAAAAGTCGCGCAGCGAGGGCGCTGCGTCCGAGCCAAAGAAGAAGAAGGCGAAGAAGGGCCCGGACGCGCCGAAGGGGGCGCTCTCGGCGTGCCTGCCCGACGCCGACTCACCGCCGCCCGACGAGGACCCGCCGCCGCCTCCTTCGTCCTCCATCCGTGTGATGCATCATTATCCCTACGACATCCATGGCAGGCGCTTCGCGAGGCGCTCGCGGCGCTCGACGGGGCGGCCGGCTCCGACGCGGGGGAGCTACTCCGCGCGACGGAGCGGCTCGCTGCGGCGCTGATGGACGCGGAGGAGCAGGCGGAGGCGGAGCGGCTCGCGGCACGAATAAACGCGGAGAAGCAGGCGGAGCGCGCGGCCGAGGCGGCCCGCCGCCGCGCGGAGTATCAGGCGGAGCGCGGGGCCGAGGCCTTGGGCGGGTACGGCCGGCTCCTCTCTCGCGGCGCACCGGCCGGCAGCCTGCTCAACGGCGAGTGGCTCCGGGTGAGCTCCGCCAACCCACTCCAAGCTGGGTGTGTCGCTTCCCGCCAAACTGAGGCAGCTCCTTGCTCGGCGTCTCGCAGGTGGACGCGGACCTGGTCGCGCACCCGCAGTACGTGCGACGCGACGTGCCCGAGCTCCACCTCTTCTACACCGGCTCCGCCTGGCGGATCGTCCGCGGCAGCGACGACCCGAGCGGAGAGCTCCTCGCGGAGGCCGTCTCTGCGGCTCTCCACCCGGCGACTGTGGGAGTGTCGGGGTGGAGCTTGCTCGAGGCGGAGACGGGGGCGGTGCGGCACTGCCCGGAGTACGAGATGGTCTGCGACGGCCCAAACACGGAGCTCCAGCCCTTCCTCATGGAGGAGCTCGCACATAGATGCGGAAGACCGCACCTCCATGGTGCACCGTCTTGGCGTGAATTTGGGGGGGGGGGGGGGCGAGAAACCCCTGACACCCCACCCAACCCACCCCGCCCTTCCCCACCGACGTCCCTGCATGCTCCCCGGGTCTCCCCACAACTCCCCACACCTCCCCACATCTCCCCGTATCTCCCCATATCTCGCAGGAGCTCGGGCGCGACTTTTTCCTGCCCGTGCAGCTCGTGACGCACCAGGCGAGGCCTTGAGTAGCCCACCTCCGCCCCTCTGTGATTCGGCCGGCCTCCCCTCCGTATTTCTTCACTGCGTCGCTCCCTGCTTGGCCCCCAACCTCCTCCCTGCCTCTGGCTGCTAGTTCGATGGGCCGATTTCGTGTCCCTTCTTATTTCTTTGTTTCCGGCTTCGCTGGCCTATTCTTCTCTGCGCACCTACTCTTGGTCCCCATCTGTACTCCTT
>NW_005201785.1:0-3312 GCF_000372725.1 Emiliania huxleyi CCMP1516 | reverse complement strand
TACTTGCACCCGACGACGCGGAGAACAGGCGGAGCGCGCGGCCGAGGCGGCCCGCCGCCGCGCGGAGAAGGGCCGAGGAGGCAAGTCGAGTGTGTATGAGACGGAGGAGTGCCGCCAGCTCCGCGAGGCTGTCCGAGCGGTCGTCGGCGCCTTCGCCGACGGCCCTCCCGTCGAGCTCGAGCTCGCCTCCCTGGCAAAGGCAGCACCGGAGGACTCGCCGTCGGCCAAGGTCGGAGGGGAGGTCGCCGAGTTCCTGCAGCAGTGGGGCCCGTTCGCGCTGGGAGAGCAGAGCGTCCTCCTCGTCCTCTCCATCGACGAGAATGGACAGGCCCTGCCGCCCTCCGCCATGCTCTTCACCAAGGGCGACTACGGTCCCGTGATCGAGACGACCACCGTGCAGAAGCTCGCGGAGCACGACGGCCTCTCCGCCTCCCTGCGCTCGCTCTGCAACCCGGAGGCGATGCTCAAGGTGCTCAACGTGTTGACGCGGAGCGCGCCCGACCTCATGCAGATCGCCAAGGGCGGCACGCCCGGGCCGGACGGCGCAATCCTGCAGGCCAACGGCATCAACGAGGCGCTCGCAAACTTCGTGAGCGAGGGCGGCTCCATCAGGATCCCGGGGGGACTTGCGTCGCCGATGGGCTGCGTGGTGGCGACGGCGGCGGACGAGACCAAGGTGGAGATTGTGGTGAACCAGATGAAGAACGCCGAGCAGCGTGTCGGCGACGTGAGCAGGGAGGTCTGCATGCGCTCCCGCCTCTGCACCAAGTGGGCGACGGCGGGGATGATGACCATCATCTTGGACATCCCGCGGATGCCCGCCGCCCTGCGCCTGGCCACGCTGCGCGCGCCAGAGGGGAGGAAGGGGGCGATGGAGGCCGGGGAGGTCGAGAGCGAGGACGCGCTCGACGCCGAGGAGGCTGACAAGGCGGCCGCGGCCTCCACCACGGTGACGGCGGTGGAGGCCGCGGTGGCGGCGCCGGGGCCGGGCGCCGTGGTGGCCACGTGACGACGGAGAGCGAGGACGAGTTCGACGCCGCGGAGGCGGAGCAAGGGCCTCATGCACGCGTGCCGCGGCAGCCCGCCTGAGGGCGGCAGACTGCACGTTTGGCGTGTGGCGTGTGGGTACAGAGGGTAGTCAAAGAACGTTCGGCTCGCTTTTTTTGTGATACGATGTTGTCTCTGATGTGCATGCCTCTGCAGACTTGAGGCAAACTGCGGGTAAATAAATATTTTTGAAGGGATGAACGCGAGCTCGTGGGGTCCACGAAAGCACCGCTTGGCGGTGTCAGAACCACCCTCTTTGACCCTGGTGGGCCGAATCTGCGCCCTCTGGGCCCCGGCGGCGGTCCCGGTACCCGGAGGGCGGCGGTGCCGGCACGCGGGCTCCGCCGACGCTCTCGCAACGCGGGTCGCGCCGCGCGCCTCCCGGACGAAGCGTGTTGGTGCGCGACGGCGATCCTCGCCTGCGGGGAGCGGAGCACACGGGTCGGATGGCGAGGGAAGCACAAATTATTGCACTCATGTCCCAGTATGGCAGCAGCCGGACGGGTTGGGTGGCGTGAGGGCAGGGTGGTGAGGATGATTCCACAGATCTCGCTGAAAATGGCCGTGTCCTTCCCGGGGGAGGCAGGCGAGCACGCACCTCGCGTCCGAGCGCGAGTCGACGGTCGCCGAGAGATCGCCGAACCACGTTTCGAGTGCGCGCGCACACAGCACAGCTGCGGGTTGTAACTCGACTGCCGATCGCGCGTGCGGGATGTAAATGCAGCTCGCTGGCGCCAGTGCACGGTGGCAGGGACTGGAGGCTCGGCCGAAGGGGAAGAGCAGTCCTCAATCGTCACGTAGAGGTCGCTGGGCTGGATCCATCGAACTGCCACACACCTGGAGCGGAGGCACATCAGGTCTTGCGGCACACTCTCCGACAGATGCATGCCTTTTGAGCAAGCCCACGCGCCTCCACCGTCGCGTAGTATGCCAGCGGCACGCCGGTACGCCTACGAGTCGTGTGCGCTCGGCAGTAATCGGCGTTGAGACTGCCTAGCGTGCACATCGAGAGCGCCGAGTTGTGTTGCCGCGAGGAATCCTGCTCGAAGATGGGGTCCGAGCGGCGCCTGATCGCATGGGATGGATCAGTGGTGCTATCACGTGGGTACTAGGCCTGCTCAGTCAGGAGTTGGCGAGTGTGTGGGAGATGCACGCCCGTCGCTCAACGTCTGTTGAAAAACTGTTCGCTGAGCAAGCTCACGGTCGAGCGGGCTTGACGCGCGCTTCAGGATAGCAAGAGGCGTGCCCACTCCCCTGAGGAGCGTGCGGGCACGCCTGGGAATCGTTGTGGAGCGACCATGGACTGGGATGACAGCCGCCGAAGCGCTGCCAAATCCATGTCGGCGTGCTGGAAGCTTCACGGCGGAGGCTGTGAAGTCGCGGCATCGAGTTCAACCTCAGCGCACGCACGCACCGTGCTGGGGAGGAGTTGGCCTGCGAGCGGCGAGCGCTCCCGAGCGCACGGCGCCCCGTTCTGGCCATCTTTCGCTTTCCCACCACAAAATCGCCTCTATTTTGTGCGCCTCCGGTGGCAGGTCTACAACTAAGACAGAGAAGGCCCGCCGCCTAAACATGGGCTGCAAGGCGCGCGGGCAGCCCGGCCAACCCTTCTCCCACAAGACCGGCCACGGCTACGTCAAGGCGCATCGCGGTTTCTACCACGACGCGATCTTTGTCAAGCGCAACAACTTCAACCTGCTGCTCCACGAAAACGTTCGGCGGCGGCTTCTCGCCCACCGCCGTTCTCAAACTGCGCCGCCTCGCGCGCAAAGTCGCGCGCGGCAGCGTCGACCGCACGGCCTACTCGCCCAAGTACTCGCTCTCTTTTATGTCCCACCATGCAGAGCGCATCTCTCTCTCTGTTGTGCGAGGCGTGAACCGCGCCATTCGCTCTCACCTGGCAACCCTGTCTGCACGTCTCGCGCGCGCGTGAACAGGGCTCCAGGCCCCAAATGACGTGTGAGTGTTAGATTTGTTTGGTATTGCTAAAAATCTCTCTCAGGTCTAGCCGGGCCCGATTCGTGGTACTTTTGATGTTTGCGCGCCGGATCTCGACTCCGCCGTGCTGCGGTGCGTCCCAAAGCAAAACTTGTGTCAGAGGGGCCAGATTGGCCGATTTATAACGACAAGACCGCGTCTGAAGACTATTTTGCCGCGACACCGATTCCCGGTTGAGGGCCCGCGGTTGTGGCTAGTGGAGCGTGCTGTACAATCCGAAGGCGTTCCCATGGCCTCACGGGCCCGTCGACGATCGAAAAATCAAAA
>NW_005201786.1:0-1054 GCF_000372725.1 Emiliania huxleyi CCMP1516 | reverse complement strand
CCCCTCTAGAATACGCCTGTGGTGTGCCCCATGTGGCACCCCGACCTGTTGTCTCACCCTGGCCCCCAAGATCGTTTTGGTCGTCACATTGTGATCCCCGACGTCGTCAAATGTCGCCCGCCTGTCCTTCCCCCCGTTCTCGTCTGGTACAGTACTGACAGCAAACAATTAAATAAAATCCACTGTATATGAGCTGCTGCCTCACTGCTGCGAGTTGACATATCCGGCGATGCGCGCGCGTTCCGTTCGTGCGTCGACTGTCTCCCGGTTCGAGCCGCCGGGGGGGAGGGGGGGGCCTCCTCGGCCTCCTCGGCCTCCTCGGCCTCCTCGGCCTCCTCGGCAGCCTCGGCTGCTTGGCGCACGCGGCGCGCGCGGCACCAGTCGTTTTGCTCGCCGGGCGGCCTACACGCCGCCTCGTCTCGCGCTTCCTCGCGTGCTCGGGCCTCGGCGGGCAGCACCTCGACTGGTGCTCTGCGAGTCGCTAAATGTGCTGCTGTTTGGCGCACATGGTCTGGCTGCTCGGTTCGTTGCTCCCGTGGATCAGCAGCCGGTGGCAAGCCACCAGCGCGATTCGTCACGCAGCCTACTCCTACTACCGCGCGCGCGCGCGCGCAGGCCGCCGTGGGCACGGGTGGGGCGAGCGCGCGCACCATGGTCTCGAGACGTGCGCGGCGGTCCCCACCCCTTGCTTTCGGGTAAAGAGAAAACATGCAAATTCTCGTTTCGACAGGCTCCGCTGCTGGCCCGCTGGACCCATATGCTGCTTCTCTCCACAGCGGCCGCGGTCCCTCCGCTGGCCGGCTACACGCCCGCCACTCTCCTCTCGGTCCCCAAGACCTCCGCTGACTTCAGCTGCACATTTCGACATGCGCGGCTGTGCGAGTCCGCCTCCCTTCGCAAGGCGGCCGGAGAGAGCATCGAGCACCTGCTGCTCAAGGCTCTGGTGTGGGCGCTATACCTGCCCGCGCACCCCTCCGCCGTCTGCGAGCCCGGCCCGCTTTCGCGACTCGACGTGTACGGCGGCGGCCTCCCCTTCCAACCTGATGTGGTCGCG
>NW_005201787.1:0-1054 GCF_000372725.1 Emiliania huxleyi CCMP1516 | reverse complement strand
CGGGGGCGGCGGACGGCTGCCATCGAATTATCACCAGCCATGCTCCGGAGGATGGCTGCACTGACTGTGCCCCAGCCATAGTAGATGGCTGAACTGGCTTTGGCCCAGCCATCTTACCCAAGATGGCTGCGATGTAGCCAGCTCAGCCATGAGGGCCCGCCCCGGGGCGTGCGGTATGGCTGCAGTAGTGCGTCTCCAGCCATCCCTACTCAGGATGGCTGCCCTGTGTGTATTGCAGCCATCGGCCTGGAGGCTATGGCTGCGCTGTAGCTAGCTCAGCCATCCTTAGGTAAGATGGCTGTGAAGGAGCCAGCACAGCCATTCTGGTGTCACATTCCGAGGTTAGCCCCTAGACGGTTACAGTGCGTGCTCTTGCCTTAGAAATCGGTGTTTAGAAATTGGCTGCTGGAAATTTGGCTGATTTCCCTGGCCGAAATAGAAATCGGCTGCTGGCACGAGGCCGGCCCGATTTCTCTACTCTGCCGCGCCGCAGGCGCGAAGAAATTTTTAGAAATCATACGACTTTTTAGAGAGAGGTCGTTCTTTCACTTTCTTCTCAGTCTACAGTCATGGTGAAACGCAATTTACACCCTCTCTATAGTGTGAACAGTGTGAGTCTTGGGCCCGGGGTTGTGTCTTTGCGTGAACAGTGACGCAACACGTCAAGTCCCTCATGCTCAGCTCTCTGGCGCCGGCTCCAGCAGGAGCCACCACTCGCTCGCGCCATAGTTGTCGGCGGCTAGCTTGCACGCGACACGGCCCGCGAGGTGCTTGGTGCCCGTCTCTTTCTGGGAGTAGATGACGATGTGCGTCGCGTCAGGCTGACGCCACGAGGAGCCCACGCCGAAGTGCTGCACGGTGCCAACGTACCAGCCGGTGGCGCCGTCGAGGAGGTGCGCGGCGAGGATCTTGCGCCGGCACAGCGCGCGCTGCTCGTCGTCGTTCGCCAGCGGCGGGCACGTCGCCGCATAGACGTAGCCCTTCGGGGGCATTGCCGGAGCCTCGCCGCATGCCTGCATGCGCACGGCGGTGTCGTCCTCGTCCTCGTCCTCTG
>NW_005201788.1:0-1054 GCF_000372725.1 Emiliania huxleyi CCMP1516 | reverse complement strand
CTCTCAAGTGTCTCTGAAGTGTCTCGGAAGTGTCTCTGAAGCGTCTCGGAGTGTCTCTGAAGCGTCTTTAAAGCGTCTCTGAAGTGACTGAAGTGTCTCTGAAGTGTCTCTGATGTCTCTGAAGCGTCTCTGAAGCGTCTCCGAAGCGTCTCTGAAGCGTCTCCGAAGCGTCTCTGAAGTGTCTCTGAAGTGTCTCTGAAGTGTCGCTAAGGCGTCTCTGGGTGGGCCCGAAGGAACGCCTGCCAAGTATCACGGAGCCCCTTCGAGTTGGATGTGCCAAGGATGCAGAAGAAGGTGCGCGGCCGACGAGGGGGGGGGGGCAGGGGCTGTGGGAAGGCGAGGCGCTGGCACTGCTATCGTGTGCGTGCCGCGCGCCTGCTCGAGCCAGGTCGTCGACGGCACGCCCCAGGTTCTCAGCCCCAACGACGGCGCTCTTGAGCAGCGCGGGGTTGCCCGAGCAGGCAAGGGGATGCCCTCCCAGATGCCCTCGTCGAGCGCGCAGTGGCCTGCATCACGGACGTGGAAGCTGGGCACCGGAACATTTGTGGGGCGACGTACTCACCGCTCGCGCGCCAAGTTCTCTCTCGGGCTGATGAGAAGCGAGTTGACGCGAACGAGCATTCCGGGCGATGAAAAGCGGTCGCGAAGTCGTCGACTCGGGCGGCGCGAAGCCGCATGTAGATTTTGCCAGATGCCGCCGTTGATCTCTGGGGTGTGACTCTGGGCGGGCTGGGCTTGTGTCGAGGGTCTGTGCGTGTCTGTCGGGAACTAGCTTGGGTTTCGAGCTGCTTGCCTGCTTGTGCACCTTGGGGGGCCACTCAGAGACGCCAAACACCTTGGGGGGCCACTCAGAGACGCCGAAAAAAAAAGAACAACTCGGACAACGAGGAGGACCTGATGGTCTAGTGGCCGCCCTCTGCCCGCGCGAGCGCGCTCCGAGCGCGCGCCGCGCGCTTCCGCGCAGCGCGCTTCCGCGCCTGCATTTGCACTGCATAACTAAATAAATAATAAATAAAAACGGACACCTCTCTACTGTGAGATGGGTAAAAAGGAA
>NW_005201789.1:0-1054 GCF_000372725.1 Emiliania huxleyi CCMP1516 | reverse complement strand
TGTCTCTGTCGGCGAAGACCCCGCGACCCGCGCACAGCCTGTGAATTCCGTTCAGATTCCGTCCGTTGCGGTCTCCATTTTAGAATGACGTCGAGCGACTCGCCCTGAGAAAGAGAATGGCGTCGAGCGACGCCCTGAGAAAAAGAATGCAGACGAGCTTCTATCGAAGGTCTCCAAAAAGTCTCAGATGACATCTCACGAGCTTCGATCTGGCAGATCCTCGAAGTCATGGTCCTCTCCGCCCTTGCACCGCTCTCGCTCGGCTTCCACGCGCCGATGACGGCCGTCGCGCCGGCGTCGCGTGCCGCCGTCCGCATGCAGGTCGGCTACGTCGCGCCGACCGCGCCCGGTGCGCGACCCCCCCCCCCCCCCTCCCCGCCAGGGCGTCACGGCGCATGCCGCTCCGCAGGCGCAAACGAATTCTTGCGTGGTGTACCTGTGTTAGTGCCAGTGCGCGCCAGTCCCGTGCGCAGCGCGGCTTTTTCAATTTTTTTCTTACGCGAGCCGTTGTAAAATTCTGCAAAGGGGTGTGAACGGAGAGAGCAAACTCCTGACAGCTCCCACAGTCGAAATGTGCGCCAGCTGCCCGCTCACCTGTGTCACGCCGCCGCGCACGCACCTCGCTATGTGCTCGCGCGAGCTCCCGCCCGAGCCTCCAGCTCGGTTTCCCACTGCTGCGGAGCCGATCGCTTTTCCTCGGCGCTCGCGTCGAGCCGAGCTCTCGGCACTCTACGGCGGGCGTCGCTGTGCGGGGCGCCCGTTTCCTGCTGGCCCGAGCGGAAAGCTCCACGTGCCCGCGCGAGCTCCGGGCCGAGCCTCCAGCTCGGCGTCCCACTGCTGAGGAGCCGATCGTCGTCCGTCGGTGCTCTCGAGGAGCCGAGCTCCTTGGCCTGCGGCCGGCGACGCTGCAGGACGGCGCGCGCGCACCCCCCCCCCCCTCACCCGCGCGATCTTCCGCGGGCGGTGTAACCCAACCCCTCGTCCGGATGCTCTTCCGTGGAGCCATCCCCCCCCCCCCCCTGCGGTGTCTATCCTCCGCTTTCTTTCCACCTAC
>NW_005201790.1:10008-11540 GCF_000372725.1 Emiliania huxleyi CCMP1516 | reverse complement strand
GATCGCCGCTGCCGAGGCGGGCAATCTCGACGGCGCCGCCATCGGCCTCGGGGCGCGGGAGATGCCGGCGCCGAAGGGCTACCTGCCCGGCGTCACCGGCCTCACCAACCGGGAGACCTACCGCCTCTACTCTGGATTTCACTGAAGGCGAGGTGCAGCACAACTCCCAGAGGAGGAGGAGGAGGAGGAGGAGGAGGAGGAGGAGGAGGAGGAGGAGGAGGAGGAGGAGGAGGAGGAGGCAGGACCCCGCTGGCGTGGCAGCGGTGACACTAGCGGCCTCCCGTGCAGAGCCGTGACGCGGCTTGGGCAAGCCTGTGTCTGCCTGGGCTCGGTGACCCACTCCTCACTCCCGTCGGGTAGAGCTGTCGGAATAGCCTTCCCGGAGGAGCCAGAAGAGATCGTGACGACCCTGTCGTGCTGTCGTCTGGCATGTGCCACGTCGGTGTGGCGGACTGGTGGCAACACTCTCCTCCTCTGACTCCCTCCCACGTCCTCCCGGCAGTCCCAGTCGCGCCATGACGCATGTGGATGTGCGCACACCCGGCAGCGGCGGCATACACGACTCTCTGGGACCCGTCTGCCCAGATGTCGTATGTGGTATGACGCGATGACGGGGGCGCGAGAGACTACCGCCCTCAGCCCCTGTGCGTCAGGCTTGAGGCCCGCATTGGGACGGGACGCTCGAGCGCGCGGGAGAGGGGCGCTGCCGCTGGCCACTGCACAGTGCCAGTGGAGGGCTTGCGCGTTGCGCGGCTCTTCCAGTTGCGCGCTCTGCCCGCGGCCGGCGGCGGCGGCGCGCCGCGCGCGCGGGCCCAGCCGCGGGCAGGCGCAGGGCCGGGGGCGGGGCGCGCGGGGGGAGAGCCACACATCGACTTCATTCCCGATCGTTCTCAGGCAAAAATGAGCGCACACAACAACAGCGCACACACACGACCGAGCGATCCGTTGCAATAAAACCTCCACCTCTCGCTGGCTCTCATCCGTCCTCACGACGTAGTCCGTCCCCCGTCAACCAGTGCACACACATATGCTACTCCCGACGCGATGCGCACATGCGAGCGCCAAACCACTCCCGAGACGGCAGTGCAGGCGCGTCTCGACCCTGAGCGGGCGCCAACTCCCCCGCGCCCCGTCAGCCGACGGAGCTGTCCATGCCGTCGAAGCCGCCGAAGACCTCGAGCTGCGAAGATACCTCTGGCACGTCGATGGGCTGGGACTGCCCGAGCGGCGAAGCGAGGCCCTGCAGCGCGCCCGCCTGGCTCGCGCCGAGCCCGCTAGCCGCCAGGCCGAGGAAGGCGCCGCCCCAGGCTGCCGGGGGGGGGGGGGGGGGGGAAATCCGGGATGGGGACCGGGGGGGGGGGGGAAACCCCGCCGGGCGGAGGCCACCGCGGGCTTTGGCAACCGCAGGCTTCAAAGCCGGAGGCTGGCGCTGGAACCCCCCCGGGGTGGGTGGGTGGGGAGGGTGGGGTGGTTGGGGTGGATGGGTTGGGTGGCTTGGGTGGTTAGGTGGGGGCCACCTGGGTCGGCCGCTC
>NW_005201790.1:2738-9471 GCF_000372725.1 Emiliania huxleyi CCMP1516 | reverse complement strand
CAGCTTCGACTGCAGCTCCAGCTGCTGCAGCAGGTTGAGCTGCTGCTGCTGTGCGTGCGGAGCGGGAGCGCCGTCGAGCGCACTCGGCCCGTCGGCGGCGTGGCTCGAGTTCTGCCGGCTCTGGCGGTACTTTTGGAGGTGCGACTTGATGTTCTGCCGCGTCGGCGCGTACTCCTCCCCCTCGCATCCCATCAGCTGCCGGATGGCCTGCGGCTTCGCGTGCGGCACGCCGAGCTTGTGGACGGCCCGCTCGAACCGAAGGTGCATCTCCGGCGTCCAGACGAAGCGCGCCTTCTTCTCGGCGGGCTCGCCGGCCTCCGGCGCCCCTCCCTCCCCGTCGCTCTCCTCGCCGCCGCCGCCACGAGACTCACCTGCTCCGCTCCTCGAGTGCTGCTGCTTGCCGCGGGCTGCCGGCTCGCCAGAGCCGTCCGCGACCTTGCGCGGGCGGCGAGGCCGCATCGCCATGGCGGGCGCGGCGGGCGGTGCCGCGGGCGCGGCCGCGGCGGAGGACGACGCCGAACCGGCTGCCGACCCGTGCGTGGGCGCTCGGCCGGCCAAGTCTCCGAGCATGGGAAGCTGTCCAAAGGATTCCTGCATCATCAAGAGAAGAGTGCGGAAAATTCTCAGCCTCTTGACGATTAAGGTGGGCCAGAAAAAGTTGCCCAGCAAACGGGGATGGGGGAGGAGGACAGGGTCCACACCTGCACGAGCAGGATATTGGAAGGACGACCAGGGGCACAGATACGAGGGGGGCGAACAGAGGTGGATACGGTCGAGTACAGCGGAGTGCGTGTCCTCTCGAGCGCTCGCTGGCAGACAAGAGTGCGCATTCCGCTTCTAGGGCCCGAGATATGGGGAGATCTGGGGAGATATGGGGAGATGTGGGGAGATATTCCGCTTCTAGGCGGCTCTGCCCCAGAGCGGCCGTGGGGAGCGTCGGCGGCGTGACCGTGAGGGAGTAGTGCCGAAGGCGCTCTTTTTGATCGAGAAGTCGAGAGCACTGCACTCACCACACGGAATCACACGCTCACACGCACACCTCACACGACAGTCGGAGCGTCGACACAGAGTAGCACACAGAGGCACAGCACACAGTCGAGATAGAGCTCTTCGCTCTCAGCTGGACACAGCAGTACGGACCAGCGGCTGCAAACTCCGCAGTCTCGGTCGAGCGTCATTGCTAGCGCACACAAAACACGCACAGCCTGCACAGTACACAGGGCTCACCGGCTACTCGCCCTCTTTCTACCGCCACCTCGGGCGCTCGGCTCAGCACGCATCCTCACCGCTCCACCGCCGCGGCACGTCTCGCTCGACATCGCCGAGCACGACGACCCTCCGCATGATGCGGCGCACGCTCTCGACGTCCCACGGCAGCGCGCGGTGCGGCGTATCGCATGTCCGCGAGCGAGCAGCCCATCCCGGCAAAGCCGCGCCTCTCGTGGCGGGGCGTGAGCATGCTCATGGTGTCTGACATCGTCGGCACATCCGTCCTCACCTTCCCTGCCGTCGCCGCCGAGCTCGGGTACGCGCTGACGGTCCTCATCGTCGGCCTCTTCCCGGTGACCGTGTACGTCAGCGTCCTCATGGCGCGAACACACGTCCGCGTACGCGGCATCGACAGCCTCGGGAGCGCTGCGCGGCGCATCTTTGGGCCGCGGTACGCCGGCGGCACCTTCGCGGTCGTGTACGGCTACACGCTGCTCGGCAACGCCTCCTACCTCCTCGTCCTCGGCACCTCCCTGCAGGGCGTCTTTTACGACGCGCGGCTGTGCCTCGCCGCCGCGTCTGGGCTCGGCGCGCTCCTGCTCGCGCCTCTCGTCGTCGGCCTGCGGCGGCTCGGCGACTCGACTACGGAAGAGGAGGAGGAAGGCTGGTCTACCTACACCGCGAACTGGGCTGGCCGTGAGTGCGCCTGAAGAGGGGCGAGACGCCGTGATGTGGCGCGGAACAAAAAGAATTCGCGTCCCGAATTCTAAAAAAGCAGAGAGAGAGATTTTTAGCAATACCAAACCGTAAACAAATCTAACACTCACACGTAATTTGGGGCCTGGAACCCTGTTCACGCGCGCGCGAGACGTGCAGACAGGGTTGCCAGGTGAGAGCGAATGGCGCGGTTCACTTTGTTTGTTGTTGAGTGCACGGTCAGTCTAGTATACACACGAGTGGCGCGCGTCAATGCTCGCACTCTTCACAGGGGCGCGTCAGGCCGCCGCCGCACGCGTCGCCCCCTTCTTCAGCTCCGCCACCTGGTCGAGCGCGTCGCCGAGCAGCCCCTTGGCCACGCCAAGGTCGCACAGCTGCTCCACGCCGCCGCTCGCGCGCACCTCGGCGGCGTGGTCGGCCACGAAGCGGCGGCACTGCGCGAGGAGCCGCCCGTCGCCCATCGTGTGCGCCGCCTCGAGCAGCGGCACGGCGGTCGCCGGCGCGACGCTCTCCTGCAGCGCCTGCGCGCAGAGCAGCTCGAGGCGCGGCACCTGGTACATCTGCGCCAGCTGCCGCAGGTCGAGCGCGCGCTGCGCTCTGCCGCCCTCCTCCTCGCCGAGGTCGAGCTGGTCGGTGAGGAGGTAGCGGACGAGGGCGGTGAAGGTGGCGAGGTCGGTTTTGCGCACCGTCACCTCGGCGGCGTCGCGCTCCTTCATGCCGATGCCAAACATGGTCCGAAAGAACACGGACCGCACGCAGAGGACGCACTTGCTCACGTGCTCGATGCGCTCCTCGTCGTCGCCGACCAGGAAGGTGACCAGGCCGGTGGGGAGGGTGGCGTCGCCCCACGTGTTGGCCATGTCGGCGGAGAAGGTGGAGGGCGGAACCACGAGCGGCGCGAAGGAGGGAGGCGGAGGAGGCGCCGCCACGCAGACCTGGCGGAGGCCGCCCATTGCGCAGACCGAGAGGGTGCTGCCGTCGGCGCTGATGGCGAGGGCCATTGGGTAGTTGAACTGCGCCGCGCCGCCCACGCCATCAGCGCTGCCGCTGGCACCGCTGCCTGCGAGCGTAGTGACTGCGCCAGTCGCCACCTCCACCCGCCGGATCTTGTTGTTGAACGTGTCTGCCACAAACAGCGCGCTGCCGTCCGGGCTGATTGCGAGGCCGCGTGCTCCGTTGAAGTGCGCCGCGCCGCCGACGCCATCAGCGCCGCCTTCCTCGCCGCCCGCGAGCGTAGTCACCGCGCCCGTCGCCACCTCCACCCGACGCATCTTGTCGTTGCCGTAATCCGATACAAACAGCGCGCTGCCGTCCGGGCTGACAGTGACACCGAATGGGCAGCAGAACTCCGCCGCGCCGCCAACGCCATCCGCGTCGCCATCATTGCCGCTACCCGCGAGCGTAGTGACCGCGCCCGTCGCCACCTCCACCCGCCGGATCTTGTGGTTGCCGCAGGCCGCCACAAATAGCGCGCTGCCGTCCGGGCTGATTGTGAGACCGCGTGGTTCGCCGAACTGCGCCGCATCACCCACGCCGTCTGCATCGCCGTTTCCGCCGCTACCCACAATCGCCGTCACAGCACCCGTCGCCACCTCCACCCGCCGGATCTTGTGGGCGTCGAGGTCCGACACAAACAGCGCGCTGCTGTTTTGGCTGATGGCGAGGCCGAAGAGTTCGCCGCCTTCGCAGGTTGCCACGGTGCGCACGCGCCCGGCCGCCGAGACGTGCAGCACCGAGTTCTTAGTCGTGACGTAGCAGCCGCCCGCGTGATCGATTGCGACGCCGCGCAGGCTGAGGGACGCCAGAGGTCCGTCCTCGCCCTTGAGCGCCAGCGTCGTGACCTGGCCGACGACGCGCGCGCCAAAGATGGGCGCCTCGAAGCCGGCCGCGACTGCCACGGGCTCGCCCCCCTCCTCGCCGCCACCGTCGCTCTCGGTGCGGGCGCGCTTGCGGGAGGGCGACACACTCATCATTACTCGTGAGGTCGCCGATTTCTTTTCGGGCCTCGAGTTTTTTTCGAGGCCATGATAGTGTGGTAAAGTTGTGCGTCACGCTGCCCGGCCTTTCTCACTTTCCGGGACAGCGCGGGTCATGAATTCTTTTTCGCACGACACTGGGCACGGGAAAAAGAAAGAAAGGAATCACACACCACAAGGGAGGAATGGGAGGACGGCACGCCGCCACACAGGGATTTAAAGGAGAGGAGTGTGGTGCTAGCCGTCGCCCACCCTCGGGCGTCTACCACTTCCTATCTCTCTCCGCAGTTTCTCACCAATTCTCGCAGCGACCTTCATGCCACCTCGCGTTCTTCCCACTCTCGTCGTTCTCTCTCCTGCTGTCTCTTCCCCTGACTCATCGCTCTCCTCGGTCGGCCTCGTTCTGAGACGCCGCTGCCGTCTGCCTTTGCTCTCGCTGCTTCTCTCGCCTTTCTGCGTAACTCCGCTCTCCTCTCCGCGTATTTTGGTCCCTCGAGTTTATCGAGCATTCCTCGCGACAGAGAGAGGTGTTAGTTAGGCGGGAGGGTCCGGCGCGGGAGGGTTGGCGGCTTGGAGGGCTCGCCAAAATATAAACAGGGAGAGAGGGAGAGAGGGAGAGAGAGGAGAGAGAACATCGCACCGCGCGTCCCTCGGGGGGAGGGGTAGGAGGTCCTCGGACGAAATCCAAAAAACGTCATGATGTGGAATGACGATTCGTCAGAAATTTTACTGGGAGCGCCAGGGAGCCCCGGGAGACCATGGCGTCGATGTCCGCAACCGCGTCCGCAACCGCCCACTCGGAATTCCTCGCGCTGCGCCTGCGGGACGTCCTGACTCCGTCCCGGTCGCACTCGCATTCCCGCCACAACGACATCCCCACGATCCCGGAGGAGCGTGCCGCCACACCGACAAAGCCCGTGCCGTCACCCGCCAGCCGACGAGGGGGAGGGCCTGGCCTCGTTTATTGCGATGCCGGTTTCTTTGGATTTTACGTGGAGGAAGCCAAGCTTGGGCCTTGGCGCAATGCGTCGAATCATAGCCGACGAGCTTTCTGACTGAGAGCATCCTTTTCCCCATTCCCGATTCCGCAACCGCATTCGCCATGTATGTGCATGTGCCTCGGAGCGTGGTCTCGAGGTGTGACGTGAATGTGCTGAGAAAGTGGGTGAGCATCGAGCTGTGTGGCGCATGCGCCACACATGTGCGCCACACACGCCAGCACCACGATCGGATCCCCCTCTGTCCGAGGTCGGGGCTCGCGGAACCCCCCGAGATTTTCGGTGTGAAAGGCTGGCTGAGGGTTAGTGTGCGGCCACGAGGCCGATAGAGCCGTACGTACTGACATATAAGGATAGAAGCGACGCATGAGAAGGCCCTCGTGGAGGCCGTGCACGAGACCAGGGAGAGGGACCAGGGCGGGGCCCTGCCAGGGGTGCGGCCGGTGGCATGGCACATGCGGGGTGATCGGGAGGAGGGAGCAACAATTTCGCAGCGGTCCCGGTAAATGCGCTGCAGTGCGGGGCGGGGCTACACAAAACACACACCACGCCGTTCACCCGTCGGCCGTGTCGCGGCAGAGTCGTGCTCCTGGGCGCTGGTGACACCTTTGCTGCTCGTCCGGGTGAAGCGCGCCAGGACACGCGTGGAACAGCCCGCGTCCCAGCGCTCCAGCCGCCGCCAGCTGTGACGCCCGCCGGGGCCGGCGCTTGTCGTCGCGGGCCGTCTTCCTTCCCTCTTCGAGCACTGCCGCCGTCGACTCCACAGGCGCTCCGACTCACGCTCTGCTCGCAGCCGGTCTCCGCGCCTGCCGCTCCGCTCTTCTCGCTAGCTTCGACGCTCTAATCTCCGCGAGCGACTTCTCAAGTTTTCGTTTCGCATCGATCGGATGCAGCTTTTCGCCGTCGGCCTTGGACTCGAAGGAGACCACCGAACGCAGCGTGAAGCGAGCGTCTGCCGTCGCAGCAGCAGGAGCAACGGAGGCGTCTGGTGGTGGCGGTGGGACGGCCTGCCCGGCGGGCACGACCGGATCGAGCATCAGGCCGAACATATCGTCGGGGCGGGCTGCTGCTGCTTCTGCGACGGGACGTGCAGCCGGCTTGCGCTTCATGCTACGTGCGTGCGGCTCACACACTGAGTGGGCGCGGGAAGAATTCTCCGGCGCCGACTGACGTAGCGTAGAGACCGCCACTCCCTTGGGTTGTGTGTTTTCTTTCTTTCTTTTTAGAGACCGCCAGTGGATGTGGGAGTCCACCGCGCACCGCGCTGCGAGCCTGTCGTGTCCCTTGTCAGGAGCAGGAGAGCCCCACCTGTCCCCCTGATCGTCCTTCCAAAATCCTGCTCGTGCAGGTGGGGACCCTGTCCTCGTCCCATCCCTCGTTTGGCGTGTCTGTTTTCTTTCTTTCTTTCTTTTTCTAGCCCTGCCGGAGAAATTTATGTCGAAAAGAAAAAAGCCAAATAAAAGAAAACGCGGCAGCGCGGCGCAGCGCTACAAACACCCCCGGTGTGTCGCTCCAACAGCCCTTCGTCCTCCCATCCCTCCCTTGGGCCACCCACAACGAACGCTGCACCGCGGGCTGAGCCCTCAAGGATGGCGGACGACGACCTCGTCGCGCGCTTGAGGCGCGGCCTCGAGGCCAAGGACCCGTCGGCCACCGCGCAGGCCTTTGTGTCGATCGACCCGGTGACGCCTCTCCCGCTCCCGCTGCTTGCCGCCACCTCCAACCTCCTGTCCCTCCACCGTCACAACACCGCCGCCTACTCGGGCTTTTGAGCGCGGCCTGGCCCTCGCCGACGGTCCGGCCGCGCTGGTCAAGGCGGGACTGAACTTCAAC
>NW_005201790.1:0-2638 GCF_000372725.1 Emiliania huxleyi CCMP1516 | reverse complement strand
TTGGGCAGGCGGCCACCACATAAGATTGCCTTATTAGAGACAGACCAAGCTCTTCCTTCAGGTGGACCACCTTCGGGCCCACGTATTCCAGGCCCAACCTAGGGCCACATCATTGGGCCCTTTTGAGCCGGGCTCACCGCTACGACCCCGCAGGCCACTTGGCCTATTCGGGGCGGTCGCACCTCTTCACTTCTGACGCCTCTGGCCGCCTCTCGCCGCATCCTGGCCGCCTCTCGCCCCTTCCTCGCCACCTGTCGCCGCCTCTCGCCACCCCCTCTTCCCCACCCTCTTCTGTTCACCAGCAGCAGCGGCGCCGTGTGGCCAGGCGACCGAGGTGGTGACGATCAGTCAATGGCGGGCGCTCGAGTTGTTGTCAATCAATGATAGGCGCTCGAGGCGCACGACGCCGCCATCGCCGCGCCGGGCGGCGGCTGGGACGCGCCCCTCGCTTCCTCGCTCGCCGCGGCGTGCGGCGCCGCGGGCGGCGCCCAGCAGGCTGCTGCAGTGGCTTGTAGCGCGGTCCGGAGGAGGAGGTATGAGAGGAGGGTGTAGAGGTTTGCTCTTGCACAGCAGGTGGCTCGCGGGACAGGCCTGCTGCGCTCCCTGCGCGCCGCAGGGCTTGGCCGGGTCGGCGGAGGCGTGCGAGGCGCGGAGCCTTCTCGGAGCCTTCTCGGACCCTTCCTCAGGCTGGCCGGCTCGGCGGAGGCGTACGAGTCGCTGCTGCGCGCGAGCTGCCGCGCGGCGCTCGCCCGCTCCCACCCCTCCCCCGCGAGGGCAGCGCACGGCCTCTACGCGGAGATGGGATCACTCGGGCTCGCGCTGCCGCCCGCCGCAGCCTCGCAGCTGCTCCTCGCCTGCGCGCGCACGAAGCAGGCGGCGCAGGCGAAGGAGGTGTTCGAGCGGGTCGCGCCAGAGGCGGGGCACGCGGCGGAGGAGGCGGAGGAGGCGGCGGCGGCGGAGGTTGAGCCGGCGGCGCTGCGCGCTTTCGCGCTGATGCTCTCTGCATCTCCGGGCGGCGAGCCGTGCGATGCGTCTCTCGTGCGGCGCCTGCTCGCCGCGCACGGGCGCGCCCTCGCCGAGAGGCTCGTCGGCGGCGCGGGTGACCGAGAGCACGGCGCCGCCCTCGTGCAGCTCTGCGCGTCGTGCGGGCTCGCCGAGCAGGGGTGCGGGCGGCGGGCGGGCCCCACGCTCTCGCCTCACCCTCGGCCTTTCCTGGACCTTTCCTGGAACCTCCCTGCAGGTGCGGCGTGATGAGCACGCTCGCTTGCTCCGGCGTCGCCGCCGCCACTCCAGGCCTCCCCCCCCTTCCGTCCTAAGCCCTAGCCCTCCTCCCCTCCCTGCCCTCGCTGTGAGAAGGCTGCGCGAGTGACTGTCCCTCACATCAACGCACAACCCCAGGGCCCCGAAATCGCACAGAGACAGCCACGCAACACCGGGGTCCCTTCCTTTCCCTCACACCCCGTGACCCGCACACATCCTGCACACTGCTCGGCCACATCCCTCTTCGGCACACACTGCTCGGCCACATCCCTCTTCAGCCACATCCCTCTTCGGCACGCTGCTCATGAATCACTTCATCAAACGAGTTCATCGGCGCAGTCAGTCCGTGAATCAACACAGGCCCCGCCCTGCTCGGCACGCTGCTGGCCTCCTGCGCAAAGTCGGCGGCCGCTGTCGACCACGCGGCGTGACCTGTCCGAGAACACAGTCCATGACACGTCCACGGCGTGCCCCCATCAGGCGGCCGGCGTAGAGCATGCGGCCAGCCTGCTCACGCGGCTCGGGGAGGCGACTCACCCCGCCGCCGCCCGCCTCGCCGCGTCAAAGTGCGGCGACGTGTGGGCGACGCTTCTCGACGCCGCCTGCCGCACTGGCGTGCCCGCCGCCGGCTTCGGCGTCTACCGCACTCTCGTCTCGCGCGGGTTCGAGCCGGCGGCCACGCCCTTCGCACGTCCTCCTCCCTCCTCCTCCTCCTCCCTCTCACCCGCCCTGCTCTGCCGTAGGAGGCGGAGGCGTCGCTCCGCTTGCTGCAAGGCTTGCGGTCCGGCGGAGTCTCGGCCGCCGCCTTTGAGCTCCGGGCGATGCTGCTGCAGCGCGGCGTGCCGATCCCGGAGGGGGAGGAGGAGGCGGAGGTCGCCGTCGAGGAGGGGGGCGAGGAGGAGGGTGAGGAGGAGGGCGAGGAGGGGGGCGAGGAGGAGGAGGCGGGGGAGGGCCAGGAGGAGGAGGAGGGCGCCGCCACCACCTCCATGGAGGTCGAGCCGGAGGCGGAGAGCAGCGCCGCCGCGCCCGCGCCGGCGGCGCCCTCGGCGGCGGCGGCGGCGCGGGTGCCCCCGGAGATGGAGGTGGAGCGGGGAGAGGCGGAGGAGCAGCGCGCGACGCTGCTGCGGCTGCTCGCCGAGGCGAGCGAGGCGGGGCGGTGGGACGGCGCCGTCGAGGCGGTGCGGATGCTCGCCGAGTGCGACGGCGGAGGTGCGCCCGAGAGTGTCCTCCTCCAGGAACCTTCTAGGAACCTTCTAGGAACCTTCTAGGAACCTTCTAGGAACCTTCTAGGTGCGCCCGAGAGCGTCCTCCTCTAGGAACCTTCTAGGAACCTTCTAGGAACCTTCTAGGAACCTTCTAGGTGCGCCCGAGAGCTCCT
>NW_005201791.1:491595-493420 GCF_000372725.1 Emiliania huxleyi CCMP1516 | reverse complement strand
CTCGATCTCGACTCGATCTCGGCCCGATCTCGCTCGATCTCGCCTCGGGCCGGGCGGGAGGGTCGCGGGCAGCGCGACGCACGCCCACGCCAGAGCCTACCACACCACCCACCGGACTGAACCCACACTGGGTTCGGTACTCTTGGGGTGTGGTATCCCACGCCAGAGCCTGGCGCGTCGTGTCGAGCAGCCAGATGTCGCCGAGCTCCTCCCCGCCCTCGCCCGGCTTCATGTTTGATGCGTCGGTGCAGCCGCCGCAGAAGAAGAGCCGGCCTCCAACCTTGGTTCGGGTACCGTGGGGTAGGGGAGGGTGGGTTCGGGTACCGTGGGGGTAGGGGAGGGTGGGTTCGGGTACCGTGGGGTAGGAAAGGGTGGGTTCGGGTACCGTGGGGGTAGGGGAGGGTTGGTTCGGGTACCGTGGGGTAGGGGAGGGTGGGTTCGGGTACCGTGGGGTAGGGGAGGGTGGGTTCGGGTACCGTGGGGTAGGGGAGGGTGGGTTCGGGTACCGTGGGGTAGGGGAGGGTGGGTTCGGGTACCGTGGGGTAGGGGAGGGTGGGTTCGGGTACCGTGGGGTAGGGGAGGGTGGGTTCGGGTACCGTGGGGTAGGGTAGGGTGGGTTCGGGTACCGTGGGGTAGGGGAGGGTGGGTTCGGGTACCGTGGGGTAGGGGAGGGTGGGCGGCGTCAACCTCGACGCAGGTGTGGACGAAGCGGGCGCACGGTCCCGCGCCTGGGAGGGCAGGCGAGCGAGGTGGCGGCTGGGCGCCGCTCCCTTCTACAGTGTCGAAAGTGTTTTCTGAAGTGTCTCTGAAGTCTCTCTGGAGTGTCTCCGAAGTGTCTCGGAAGTGTCTCGGGAGTGTCTCGGAAGTGTCTCGGCACCGTCCGGCAGCTCCTCCGACCACCCAGCGTCGAGCCGCCTGACAAGGAGAGGAAATGTCTCGGAAGTGTCTCGGAAATGTCCTCCGACCACCCAGCGTCGAGCCGCCCCGGGTGGAGCGAGTCGAGGCGGGCGATGCAGCCGGTGTCGGACGTCTCATCGAACCCTAGTAGCAGTGGGTGAGTGAGTGAGGACTCTTGATACGAAACGGCGACGACACACACCGGTCGACACACTCACCTACGAGCAGCCAGTTCGGACTGGGCGACGCAGTAGTAGCGGCTAGCCGATGTCGGGCTGCTCGTCGACTCCTCCAAAGGCCCAGAGCTTGCCCGTGTGGTCGGCGTGGCCGCCTGACAAGGAGAGGAAATGTCTCGGAAGGGTCTCGGAAGCTCGCCCGTGTGGTCGGCGTGGCCGCCCGCGAGCAACACGCAGGTGTGGTACGCCCGCGGCGGACCGTCGTGGCACGCCTGGTGCGGGGTGAGTGGTGCGGGGTGAGTGGTGCGGGGTGAGTGGTGCGGGGTGAGTGGTGCGGGACGCTAAGGGGGGAGGGGAGGGGAGGGGGGGGGGGGGGGGGAAGGGGGAAAGGAAAAGGGTGGAAGAAAAGGGGGTGGTGGGTTGGGTTGGGGGGGGGGGGGGGCGTCTGAACCCCCCCCACTCCCCTTCAGCCTCGAAAACGGGGGGGGGGCCGACCCCCTCCCCGAAACAGTTTGTTTGATACCCCCCCGTATTTCCCCGGAACCCCCCCCCGTGGTTGCCCCCATCTACACCCAGGTCGGGGGACCCTTTTTTCCCTACAAAGAGTTCGAAGAGACCCTTTCCACCGTTTATCGGCCGCCCACGAGGTGGGTGCCGCCCTTCCCGTCCTCTCAAGAGGGAATTTTCTGGCCGAACCCGGCTCCCCCGGCCCCTTTTCTGGGGGTCCTCCAGGTCGCCTGGTTCCCCCCCCA
>NW_005201791.1:469547-491495 GCF_000372725.1 Emiliania huxleyi CCMP1516 | reverse complement strand
GCCCCCCGGGGTTCCAACCCCCCACTTTTCCTTTCCGTTGGGGGGGACCAAGGATGTGGCAAAATCTTCTTCGAAATACCAAAGTTGTGTCCCCCCCCCCTACACCAGTGCGAAGGAGAAGGGGCGGCCACGGCTGTTTCTTCCAACCGGCGGTGAATGAAGGGTGGGCTTTGTGGAAGTCCAACCCGGGCTAGGAGCGAAGGCGCGCGCGCGCGCGCGTGTGTGTGTGTGTGTGTGTGTGTGTGTGTGTGTGTGTGTGTGTGTGTGTGTGTGTGTGTGTGTGCGTGTGTGTGTGTGTGTGTGTGTGTGTGTGTGTGTGTGTGTGTGTGTGTGTGTGTGTGTGTGTGTGTGTGTGTGTGTGTGTGTGTGTGTGTGTGTGTGTTGGGTTCCAACAGCAGACACCGTAAACAGCGACGCAGCCGCCGGCGAGGCTGAGCGCGCAGGAGGTGGCGCCCTGCCGCGGGCCGGCTGATCCACTGACAGCGTAGCCCGACGACCTCTCTTCGCCAGGAGCAAGGCCGCCTCGGACCCATTCCGCGTGGCGCAGCGTCGACCGGCCGTGCGCGAGCCGGTACCGCTCGTGCGGGTTCGTGTTTGAGAATTCGAAGCCACAGTGAGCAAACTCGCGCTGGTAGTAGCCCTCCCAGAGGTGCTGCGCCGTCAGGGCGCTTGCGAAGCTGCTGCATGTCGAAGCGGCTCTGAGAGCCTCCACTCCACGCAGAGCGGCAAGAACGTTCTCGAGGACGTCGAGGTCTGCTGTGAGCCGGTCGACGGCCGGCTCCGCTGCTTCCGCAGTGGTAGAGGCGCGCGACTGTACGGAGACCGCCATGTGTGGGGAACACAGTTTCAAGTTTTTTTTTTGAGCTAAGCCTTCGATGTTATGAAAACAAACGCAAGGCGGACATGGCATATCGCTCTCGGGCTCACAGACATCCCTCACACCCGCGCACACCCGCCGCCCCCGCGCGCGCCCCACCCCGGCCGGGAGAAAGGGGAGTGACAGTTTGGGATTGCAAGCCCGAGTATGTTGAGTCCTGGCTCAACAACGCAGATAACAAGAGGGGGTGGTCCGGCTCACAAGTCCGGCTCACGCGCCTCGAGCTCGCCAATCTACCGCACTGAACACTTCCGCCCCCTCGCTCCCAACCCACCCACCTCGCCTCGGGCCGCGCCGCGCGATCTCGGGCGATCTCGCGCGATCTCGGGCGATCTCGGGGCCGCGCCGCGCTATCTCGGGCGATCTCGCGCTATCTCGGGCGATCTCGGGGCCGCGCCGCGCTATCTCGGGCGATCTCGGAGCGTCGCTCGCGCGGCGTCACACCTTGCTCAAAAAGGAAGGAGGTTGGAGGCAGGAGGTCACGCCCCATCCAGAGCGCCGTCGTCGCCGGGTTTTTGGCCCCCGGGTCGTCGCCCGACGGTTGCTGCGCGGGGCAGCAGACCATCGGACGGCGCGACGACGCCCCGTCCGGCACGCTCCCCCCTCCACCCGGCTATTGCCGCACGAGCGCCCTCAGCGGCGGAATTTTTCCCTCGCGCTTCCTTGGGCCCCCGGCAACGCCGACGGACTTCCCGTCCCCCCACCTGCGCCGCAATCACCGCCGTGATTGTCGGCGCTGCGCCCCTTGGCGCCTGTGCATGTCCCGCGTGCCCGCCCGCCAAGGCTGGTGCCAAGGCCAACTCAACTGCCAAGGCTGGTGCCAGGGCCAAATCAACTGCCTGGCTGGTGCCAAGGCTCAAAGGCTCTCCTCTCTCCCCCCCTCTCCCCCAGCAGCTTCCTCGAGGCCGACAGGGTAGATCCTCCCTGATCGCTAAGCTACCACAGGGGACGGCCAGGTAGTAGACGTCGTCCGCCGCCGCCTCCGCCGCCCGCGTGCCTCCGCCCCGCTCAGCAAAAAATCAGCATTAGTTTTTTTTTCTCATTTCCTGTTGGGCTAAGTCAGCAGCAGTCGCACCGTGAGTCGCGACGAGCGCCTCTCGGTGTCAATCTGGTGTCGAAAAACTAACCAAAAGCTGTACCTGCAGATAGATAGATAGGAAGGCGAAACACAGTCCGACCAACCAACGACTGGGTGGGACACCACGGACTCGGGGCCGGTGCTTCGACGCAGCACAGTGTGCTTCGTGGTAGCATGAACTCAGAACGGCCCCCCGAGAGCGCCTCTTCGACGCCCACGGGTCCCGGGGGGTCGGAGGGGTTGCGGAGAGGGCCCCGGCTATTTTTTTGTTTGAATCCCGGAGGCCATTCGAACATGAATTGACGTTCCACGTGCCCGTCCACAGCACGGACAACATGCTAGCCCAGCAGGCCGCTCCCACCGCCGCACGCGGCGGAGGCAAGGCGGCAAAGGGTGGCAAGGGCGGCGGCAAGGGCGGTGGCAAGGGTGGTGGCCGTGGCGCACCAGACCCGCTTTGCGCCGCCGCCCTCAACGCCCGATATACTCGGTCAGAGCCGGCGGAGCGACGGCGGCAGAGCCTTCCCCTCGACCACGCCGCCGACCCGTCGACAAGCACGTGCGGACTGCCATCGAGAAGAAGGAGAAGGAGGGCGGCGCATCCGGAGCCCGCGGGCGCGGCGTGGGCGGGCGCGGGCGCGGGCGGGCGCGCGGGAACCCCGCCAGCGGAGGCGACAATGCCTCTGGCGGCTCTGCACCGGTGTGCCATACACACCTCTCTCACCTTGCAGCTGCGAGTAGGAGGAGTCGTGCTGGCCGCTAGTGTGCTCTCCGAGGATAAGGTGCTCATCATTACGAAAGAAAAAGGAGACATCTCGACATGAGTCAGCCAGTGGCAGTGCTGGCCGCGCGTGGAGGAGACTTGGAGAGCGCTCTGCCGCTAGTGTGGGCTGGGCTGCCTCCGGCGCATCCAATCAATGGAGTCAGAATGGAGCACACTCGCACCGAAGCCAGATTGTGCGCTCGCGGTACTGTACAATGCCGCGCGCTCCGCACTACGAGCGCGAGTGGCCGCGCAGCGCCCCCTTGAGCTCCGCCACCTGGTCGAGCGCGTCGCCGAGCAGCCCCTTGGCCACGCCCAGGTCGCGCAGCTGCTCCACGCCGCCGCTCGCGCGCACCTCGGCGGCGTGGTCGGCCACGAAGCGGCGGCAATGCGCGAGGAGCCGCCCGTCGCCCGTCGTGTGCGCCGCCTCGAGCAGCGGCACGGCGCTCGCCGGCCCGACGCTCTCCTGCAGCGCCTGCGCGCAGAGCAGCTCGAGGCGCGGCACCTGGTACTTATGCGCCAGCTGCCGCAGCACGAGCGCGCGCCGCGCCTGCTCGCCCTCCCCCTCGCCGAGGTCGAGCTGGTCGGTGAGGAGGTAGCGGACGAGCGCGCTGAAGCTGGCGAGGTCCGTTTCGAGCACCGTGACCTCGGCGGCGTCGCGCTCCTTCATGCCGATGCCAAACATGGTCCGAAAGAACACAGACCGAACGCAGAGGGCGCACTTGCTCACGTGCTCGACGCGTTCCTCGTCGTCGCCGACCAGGAAGGTGACCATGCCCTGGGGCAGAGTAGCGTCGCCCCACATCTTGCCCATGTCGGCGGAGAAGGTGGAGGGCGGAACCACGAGCGGCGCGAAGGAGGGAGGCGGAGGAGGCGCCGCCACGCAGACCTGGCGGAGAGCCGAGCCCTCCATGCGGACCAAAAGCGTTGTGCTATCGGCGCTGATGGCGAGGGCCACTGGGTATTCGAAATGCGCCGCGTCGCCCACGCCATCCGCGCCGCCTTCTTCGCCGCTACCCGCGAGCGTAGTCACCGCGCCAGTCGCCACCTCCACCCGCCGGATCATGTGGTTGCGTTTGTCCGCCACAAACAGCGCGCTCCCGTCCGGGCTGATTGCGAGGCCGAGTGGTTCGATGAATTGCGCCGCATCGCCGACGCCGTCTGCATCGCCTTCCTCGCCGCTACCCGCGAGCGTCGTCACCGCGCCCGTCGCCACCTCCACCCGACGGATCTTGTTGTTGTCGGCGTCCGCCACAAACAGCGCGCTGCCGTCCGGGCTGATTGCGAGGCTGTGTGGGAACTTGAACTGCGCCGCGCCACCCACGCCATCCGTGTCGCCTTCCTCGCCGCTACCCGCGAGCGTAGTCACCGCGCCAGTCGCCACCTCCACCCGACGGATCTTCTCATTGCGAGAGTCGGCCACAAACAGCGCGCTGCCGTTCGGGCTGATGGTGACGCCGCGTAGTTCGCAAAACTGCGCCGCATCGCCGACGCCGTCTGCATCGCCTTCTTCGTCGCTACCCGCAATCGCCGTCACAGTACCCGACGCCAGCTCCACCCGACGGATCTTGTTGTTGCCGGCATCCGCCACAAACAGCGCGCTCCCGTCCGGGCTGATGGCGACGCCGGAGATCCCGCCGCCTTCGCAGGTTGCCACGGTGCGCGCGCGCCCGGCCGCTGAGACGTGCAGCACCGAGTCCTCAGTCGCCACGTACCAGCCGCACGCGTGATCGCTCGCGACGCCGCGCAGGCTGAGGGACGCCAGAGGTCCGTCCTCGCCTTCGAGCGCCAGCGTGGTAACCTGGCCGACGGTGCGCGCGCCAAAGATGGGCGCCTCGAAGCCGGCAGCGACCGCCACGGGCTCGCCCTGCTCGCCGCCTTTGCCCGCGCTCTCGGTGCGGGCGCGCTTGCCGGCGGCCATCCGCGCGCGGTTTCTTCTTTTGAGCTTTGCCTTCTGGGTGTGTGGCAGCCAGCTGGCTGTGTGTCTTGTGAGCTTGTTTGTGTCTGTGTGTCGCTCGTGCGTGTCGTCATCATCTGTCTTGCGTCCACCCATACCGCGTTGGTGTCCAGTCCGAGCCTGGCTGTTCTTCACCTTCCTACCTACCTACCTGCCTTCTCGAGGTTCTCGAGAGATGTTAGGAAACAAAGCAAGGCGGACATGGCATATCGCTCTCGGGCCCACAGACATTCCGCACACCCGCCGCCACCCGCGCGCGCCCCACCCCGGCCGGGAGAAAGGGGAGTGACAGTTTGGGATGGACAGCCCGAGTATGTTGATTGAGTCCTGGCTCAACAACGCAGGAAACAAGAGGGGGTGGTCCGGCTCACAAGTCCGGCTCACGCGCCTCGAGCTTACCATCTACCGCACTGAACACTTCCGCCCCCTCGCTCCCAACCCATCCACCTCGCCTCGGGCCGCGCCGCGCGATCTCGGTCGATCTCGCGCCATCTCGGGCGATCTCGGGGCCGCGCCGCGCTATCTCGGGCGATCTCGGAGCGTCGCTCGCGCGGCGTCACACCTGCTCAAAAAGGAAGGAGGTTGGAGGCAGGAGGTCACGCCCAATCCAGAGCGCCGTCGTCGCCGGGTTTTTGGCCCCCGGGTCGTCGCCCGACGGTTGCTGCGCGGGGCAGCAGACCGTCGGACGGCGCGACGACGCCCCGTCCGGCACGCTCCCCCCTCCACCCGGCTATTGCCGCACGAGCGCCCTCAGCGGCGGAATTTTTCCCTCGCGCTTCCTTGGGCCCCCGGCAACGCCGACGGACTTCCCGTCCCCCCACCTGCGCCGCAATCACCGCCGTGATTGTCGGCGCCGCGCCCCTTGGCGCCTGTGCATGTCCCGCGTGCCCGCCCGCCAAGGCTGGTGCCAAGGCCAACTCAACTGCCAAGGCTGGTGCCAGGGCCAAATCAACTGCCTGGCTGGTGCCAAGGCTCAAAGGCTCTCCTCTCTCTCTGCTCGCTCCGCCCTCTCTCTCCCTCCCTCCCTCCCTCCCTCTCACCCCCTCCCCTCTTCTCTCCTCTCCCCCTCCTCCTCTCTCCTCTCTCCTCCTCTCTCCTCTCCTCTCCTCTCCTCTTCTCATCCTCTCCCCTCTCCTCCTCTCCTCTCTCCCCCCCTCTCTCCCCCAGCAGCTTCCTCGAGGCCGAACAGGTAGATCCTCCCTGATCGCTAAGCTACCACAGGGGACGGCCAGGTAGTAGACGTTGTCCGCCGCCGCCTCCGCCGCCCGCGTGCCTCCGCCCCGCTCAGCAAAAAATCAGCATTATATCAGGAGGTGCCAAAGAAGCAGCATCTCCATGAGGTGAGCGTCGTGCGTTTTGCCGCCGCGTGCCGCCGCTGCGCCGACTGGCTCCCGGTTCGAATCGTCCTTCGCGGAGCGAACGCGGCGACACGAGCGCACGTCGCGCGCGTGTGCGCCTGCGACAAGACGAGACGAGAAGAGAAGGAGAAGTAGACGGTTGATGTTTTTGCTGCCGCGGCCGCGCCGCCAGCTCGCGTCTGTTTTGGCGCCGACGACGCGACGCGCCCCGCTGCGTGAGATGGCGCCGCCGCGGAGTCGGCGCCGCGATCAACCGCGCGCCAGCGGCGAGCGGCGCAGCGCGGCCACCATGCGGCGCGACGAGCCGCATTTTGTTTTTTTTGAAAACTGGAAGATTGGCTCCCTTGTTCCGTTCGAGACCTACCTACCTAAGAGAGAGATTTTAGCAATACCAACAACTCTCACACTTTTGTTGTCGTCCGTTCGTGAAATCATTACGATTATGCAGAAAAAAAGGCTGCTGAGCCCTGTCCGCAGTCACCCTCGGCTATGTTTTATCAAGAGCCACACAGGAGAAACCAGAGCTCACCCGGCAGTACAACGAGGGGTACAAGACTGACCTCGCAGAACCCCATGACCGGGAGGGTGCGATGACGTGAATGACTGGGCGCGACCGCCATGGAGATCCGCTGCACACAGATCAGTGCATTTGTCGACTATTGCTCGCTCTCTGTGCACTCGCAACGCCAGAGGCCGTGCTTGGAGAATGGGTCGCGATGCTGCTGCGCCAGTGGATTGAGCCGCTCCGCGAGCTCCATCGGTGAGCTGCGGTGGCGCGCCGGCCGCTTCATGCATAGCTCTCGGGCGAGCTGCCGCAAACGCGTTTTCCGTCCGCCCGTGTTTCATCGAGTTTGCCCGAGTGGTAAAATGCAATCGAAGTTGCCCGAATGGTAAAGTGCAACTTTGGCATTTGGTAAAAGTTGCCCGAGTGGTCAGTCGGGGGCAAAACCAAAGCGGAAAGGTGGCCCCAAGAGCTAAAGGTCAACATCCCCTCCGGCTACGACAATGCGAACCTGATCTGGTCCTCACGGGGTTGACCCGTCTCCTCCAGATCGAGACGGACTTCATGGACGGCCGGGCATTATTTCTTCATTACTATTATTAATTGATGCTTTTTGCACGGCTGAGCCCCCCCCCCCCCTCCCCTGCGCTCATTCCCTGCCCTCTCCCACCACGCACTCCGTCAGAGCCCCCTCCCCTCTTGCACAACAGGAATTTTGACAATTAACCAGATGGTGATGCGCGGCGCTGTCTCTCAAGATGGAAGCAGGAAGCTTCCATCCCGGCGGTGGTTCGAATCCACACGAGCCGAAGGGTGAAGGGGGAGGCAGGCCCGAGGTCTGAAGCTCACCCATTGTGGAAGTGAGAACTGCTCGACCCACCCCTGATCCTGCTGAACAAGCTCCTCTTGTAGCTCGATCGGTCACACCGCCATCGCCGTCGGGGAGAGGGGGGACGACACTGCTTCTGCAGCGTGCACCTCAATCCTGTACCGTGTTTGTTATGACCCCCCCCAATGAACACACCAGTGAGGGTGGGCGAGACGATCGAGGGGTCCCGTACCATGCGGAACCGACCCTATCCAGTGCTCAAGTGCTCAAGCTGCCGAGCCCAAATCACTGTGAGAGTCGTGATTTCTTGTTGGTTAATAAAATCTCTCTGAATGAAATCAAGCTCTGGACGCCCCTCCTCAAGACCTCCTCGCCGGGTGTTGGCAACGCCTCGCTCGAGTGTCTACCTCTTCCTATCTCCCCTCGCAGTTCTCGCCGATTCTCGCAAGCGACCTTTTCAATCATGCCGCCTCGCAGTCTTCTCACTCTCGTCGTTCTCTCTCCTGCCGCTGATTGGAGAGAGAACGAAAATACCGGTCCGTGGCGCTGCCGTCAGATTGTTTCGGCAGAGTATGGTGGATCTAATTAGGAAGTCTCCTGGTTTTCTTTTTCGCGTCGGTCCGAAAACAAACAGCCCGCACCTGCACACGACGACGAGGAGGTCATCGTAGTCCTGAACGGGAGCGCAACGTTCTACACCAACGGCTCGGCGAGCCTCCACGCGAACGGCGGCACATCCACTTCCATCTCGGCGGAGGGGCGGACCGAGACGACGCTCTCTCGCCGCGGCAGCTTCGTGTACTTCCCCTTCCGATCGGCACACACGATGGCTGTGGCTCCCGCCGGAGCTCGCGGGCCGAGGCGGCGCCTCAAGCAAGGCGGCGCCGGGCCTCACGTGGACTACCTCTGCATCCGCTACACCACCCGGCGCACCGAGGGGCAGATGCGCGCGCACAGCACGAGCGCGCCGGCCGGGCTGTCGCCCGCCAAGGCGTGGCCGACGTTCGTGTCCGGTGGCGCGGGCGTGGCGGGCGGCTTGCTGCACAGCAAGCAGCTGCTCCTGCGGCGGCCGCACATCCACCGCACGACCCTCGCGGCCGGCGCCTCGAGGCCCGTGCACCGCGACGGCGACCACGACGTCCTGCTGCTCGTGCTCGAGGGGGCGGTCGAGGTGGTGCAGCCCGGGGGGACGACGACCGTCGCGCGCGGCAGTCGGGGCCTCGCGTTCCTGCCCGCAAACACGTGTCGCACGGCGTGCGAAACGGAGGGACGGCGACGTCGCAGCACCTCGCCATCGAGTTTCTGGACGAGGTGGCGCGGGGGTCGGCGTCGTATTACATTCAGTACACACACAGCACTGCACCTCCCTGTCGACTGTCCTCTCGGCGCTGACCCGTATCATGTGTGGCGCCGGTGCTCCAGAACTAAGCAGAGCCGCCGCGCCCCGCGCCCCGCCCGCCCCGCCCGCCACGTCCACGCCCCCCTCTCCCCCCTCGCCTACCGACCGCTGCCGTGACGCCCACGGGCTGAGCCTGGGGCGCGGGGCGCGAGGGCGGCTGGTGGACAAACGTCGTCTGCGCCGCCACCAGCCGCCCAGTTGCGGCGATGGGCAGCGCCGGCTGGCGGCAAGCCGGGCAGTTGCTGTCGCGCTCCAGCACGCGCGGCGCACACGTCTCGCAATACAGCGCGTGGCCACACGCGAAGCGGACCGAGCGCGGCGCGTCCCAGCAGAGGTCACACAGGCGCTCCTCGGCTGCCGCCGTCTCCTCCACCTCCCCCGCCGCTTCGACTAGCGCCTCCAGCCGCGGCAGCGCCTCCGCGAGCGGCATCCGCTTTCGCTTCCGCTCGTACGCCAGCCCGACCACCAGCCGCGCCAGTTCCTCGGCCTGCGCCGCTGACCAGCCCGCGTCGGCCGCCGCGATGCTCTCCGCCGTGTCGGGCTCCTCTAGCGCATAGTCGCACGCGTTGAGCAAGCCGACGGCGCCGCGGCCGGTCAGGCTGACGAGCAGCGTGATGCCGAGCGCATAGCTGTCGGTCAGTTGCGAAGCCTGGTTGTCCTGCATGATGATCGGGTCCATGTAGCCGGGCTTGCCAAAGATACGCTGTGTCGACAGGTGCGAGACCTGCTGGCTGCCGCCGGCCGTCGCCTCTGCCGCGCGCGCGAGGCCCACGTCGGCGAGGTAGCCGTTGCCGCGCTCGTCGAGCAGGATGTTGCCCGCCGAGACGTCGCGGTGCAGGATCATGGGCGAGAGCGTGTGCAGGTAGTGCAGCGCGCTCGCGGCGTCGCGCAGCACCCGGAGCCGTGCAGCGGAGGAGAGCGGAGGAGGCGCCGTCTCGAAGCCGAGCATGCGGAGCCGCTGCAGTGCGGCTGGAGCGCGGTAGAGGCGGTCCTCGAGGCTGCCGCCGCGGCAGAGGGGGTAGACGAGGAACGCGCGCTCAGGCGCCAAGCAGACGCCGAGCAGAGGAAGCAGGGACTGGTGGCACGCCGCGCTGAGCGTGCGCACCTCGCTCTGCAGCTCGGCGAGGCCTTGGGCGCCGACACCGACCAGCGCCGTCTTGACGGCGAACCCGCAAGCGACGCGCGGCAGCGACGGCAGCGCGTCGCAGCGGTAGACGCGCCCAAAGCCTCCCTCGCCCACCTTGCGCGCCTCGACAAAGCCGTCGGTCGCCGCGATGAGCTCGTCGAGAGAGACGGCGGCGGGCGGCGCGGCGGCGGCGGCGAGGGCGGCGACACTCGCCGAAGCCGCCGCTGCCTTCGCTGCCGCCGCCGCCGCCTCCGCTGCCGCCGCCTCCGCTGCCGCCTCCGCTGCCGCCGCCTCTTGAGCCTCCGCCGCCACCACTGCCGCCACTGCCGCCTCTACAGCCGCCGCCTCCGCCGCCGCCTCCGCCTCCGCTGCTGCCTCCGCTGCTGCCTCCGCTGCCGCCCTCTCCCTCGCCTCTTCCCTCTCCCTTACCGCCTCCTCCCTTGCGCGCGACGCCGCCTCCGCCTCCTCCGCCGCCCGCGCCGCCGCAGCCTCTGCTACCACCCGATCCGCTTCCTCCGCCACTCGCGCCTCCTCCGCCGCCCGCGCCTCCTCCGCCTGCTCCGCCGCCCGCTCCGCCGCCCGCGCTGCCGCCGCCGCCGCCTTCTCCTCCTTCTGCCGCTGCCGCTTCAGCGCCCTGGCCTCGCGGGTCTTTCGCTCCGCCAGCTCGTCGCGCAGCCGCCGCGCCGCCCGCAGCGCCTCCGAGCCGTCGGCGGCCTGGGTGTTTGCGTTGATCGCCGCCCTGAGCGCCTCGAGATCGGCGTCGCCTCGCTCGCACGCCTCAACCGCCTCGCGCAGCGCCGCCTCGGCAGCATCGCGCGCCTCCGCCGCCTCCGCCGCCTCCGAAGCCGCTGCCACCTCGCGTGCGGCCGCCGCGGCCTGCTCGGCTGATTCTGCGACCGCCGTCTCCCCCCCCGCCTCTGCTGCGGTCGACGAGTGCTCCTCGAGGGCGCGCACGCACTCGGCGTGGCGTTCCTCCTTGGCCCACTGAAGCGCCGTCTTGCCGCTCGCACTGCGCGCCGCATCATCTGCGCCCGCCCGCAGCAAGCGCCGCACGACGGTGAGGTGGTTGAAGAAGGCGGCGTACATCAGCGCGGTGGTGCCCTTGCTGTTCTGCAGGTTGACCTCCGCGCCGCGCCGTATCAGCAAGTCGACCACCCGCTCGTAGCCTCTTTCGGTGGCGCACATCAGCGCGGTGTCGCTGTTGCTGTTCTGCAGGTCGACCTCAGCGCCGCGCCGTATCAGCAGCTCGACCACCCGCTCGTGGCCTTGGCTGGCGGCGATCATCAGCGCAGTGCCGCCTCTGCTGCTCTGCAAGTTGATCTCCGCGCCGTGCCGCAGCAGCAGCTCGACCACCCGCTCTTGGCCATAGCCGGCGGCGCCCATCAGCAGTGTGAGGCCGCTCACCTCGCCTCTCTCGTACGTCGCGTTGACCCGCCCGCCGCCCTCGAGCCACTCCAGCACCGCCTCCTCATCGCCTCGATGAGCTGCTGTCACGACCGCATCGGGGGCTGCCACGACACCGCTCGACGCCCGCTCCGCCGGCGGCGGCGACAGATTACCCGGCCGCACCCGCACGCTCTCGCCGCCGCCCTCGAGAGCAACCACGTAGCGGCCACCCTCAAAGCTCTGCGTCACGCCTCGCTGCCCGTTTAGCTCGGGGCGGGCTGAGAGCCCGCCGAGCACGACGTGCAACCCGAGCAGCGGTGTGTCCACAGCTGCCGCTGCTGCGCCCGAGGAAGTGCCGCCCGCCCCAGCTCGACCCTCTGCAGCCGCTGCCGCGACCGCCTCCGACAAGACTTTGACGCACTTGGCGTGGCCCTGCTCCTTGGCCCACTGCAGCGCAGACTTGCCGCTCATAGTGCGCGCCGCTTCTGCGCCCGCCTGCAGCAAGCGCCGCACGATGGCGGGGCGGCCGTAGAAGGCGGCGCCCGTCAGCGCGGTGCTGCCATTGCTGCTCTGCTGGTTGACCTCCGAGCCGTGCTGCAGCAGCAGCTCGACCACCCGCTCGTGGCCCTCCTGGGCGGCGAGCATCAGCGCGGTGCCGCCGTCGCTCTTCTGCAGGTTAATCTCCGCGCTGCGCTGAAGCAGCAGCTCGACCAGCCGCTCGTGGCCCTCCTGGGCGGCACACAACAGCGCGGTGAAGCCTTTCTTGTCCTTCTTGTCGATCTCCGCGCCGTGCTGCAGCAGTAGCTCGACCACCCGCTCGTGGCCGTTGGTGGCAGCGGCCATCAGCAGCGTGCAGCCGCTCACGCCGCTTATCTCGAACGTCGCGTCGACCCGCCCGCCGCCCTCGAGCCACGCCAGCACTGCCGCCTCGTGGCCACGCCCAGCCGCTGCCAAAACCTCGACGGGGACTGCCGCGGCACCACTCGCCCGCGCCGGCGACAGATTGCCTGGCCGCACCCGCACGCTCTCGCCGCCCTCGAGCACCACCGCGTACCGCCCGCCCTCGAAGCTCCGCGCCACGCCCCGCCGCCCGTTGAGGTCGGGGCGTGCCGAGAGCCCGCCTAGCACGACGCGCTGGCCGAGCAGGGCAGACTGCGCGACCACAGGCGGCGCGACCATCTCGGGTTGGGGGCGCCGTCTTTCGTAATTCGGGCGTGTTTTCTTTCGCGCCCTGCATCAGGATTTCTTTCGGCTGCGCATGGCAACGTCGCTTGCACGGCGGCGCGCGCCAAGATGGCTCCTCAACCCGCGAGCGAGCTCGCCAAATCAGCGGAGACGGCCCAGCGCGCGGCCGCAAGCAGCACGTCGACAAGCTGGCCGAGAACATGCAAGATTCGCTGACGCGAGAGACAAAACTCCAGTCGACGAAAGTTCAACACGCGCGGTTGCTGTATACTGCACCCGAGAGGCGGGCTGACAAGCCAATGAGGGGCCCAGAGAAACCTCGTGATCGGCAGGGGCGCGACGACGGGGACCGGGCCGGGGTACCTGCACCAGCTGAGTATGGGGATGTACCAACTCTTACGGTCCCAGGGGATCGACCTACCATCCGACCGCTACGTCTACACTTTGCGCAAGCGCAAGCGCGGAAGGAGAAGACGAGAAGCCGACGGAGGACGGAGGAGCAGAGAAGGAAGCTCGGGCCGCGGCTCGCAGGGCCCCAAAAAAACTGCCCCTCCTCCCGGACCGGCCGCGGCTACTACTCTGTTGCCGACCCGAACTGGGCGTGGCCGCGGCCCGCGCGTGGGCATGTGGGCAGGCATATACACGGACAACAAGTTATACAAAAACGCTTAAACGTACCGCTGAGCCTGAGGATAGGCATTCACCCCCCAGAGCGCAAGGTCACGTGCGGCCCCCACTTCGAGGAGCTGGCGCCTTCTCAGGAGGGCACAAGAGTACGCGGCGAGCCAGAGGCGGGTCGTGGCGCCGCAGCATGCCTTCCGGTTAGGATGGCGCTCCTCGTGCTGCCTGAGAAGCGCCAACTCGGCGCGAGGGATGGCCATCTCGCTGCGATTGTGAAAGGGCAGGCGACACTCGCGAGCGAGAGTGGCTGTTGGTTTCGCTCCGTGTGTGAGGAAGTGGAACGGCTTGCCTGCGGAGGGGGCGAGGGCGAAGGGTGGACGAGAAGCCCATCGAGATGCAATGGTTCAGGGCAGTGCTCGTCTCACCGTACCCTCGGCAGATCATGTGGAGTGTATAGACACGCTCCAAGTCCATGAGAGGTACGCGCGCGCTCGTAGAGAGCTGCATCGGCGGCCGCTCGTGGTGCAAGCAACCGCACTGCTCCTGGTACAGAGCATACTCGAGCGGCAGGAAACGCACGCACGCGCGAGGCCCCGCCCACCACCCTGCCGTCACGTTGCGGCACGGCTGAAAGTGCTCGTTCAGCACCTCCTGGTCGCCGTCGCAGCCGCACTTCTTCCCGTTGGTAAAGAGCGAAGGCGAGGCCGCAGCCGCGAGCAGCGCTGAGAAGGTGTCCAGGCTAGGCCTGAGCACGTAGGGCCCGCCGCCGTTGAACTTGGACGGGCTGGCGAAGCAGACGGTTTGGTCTGGGACGGCGAGCAACCCCGAGGGTGGCAGCGGCAGATCGAAGAGATGGTCGAGGTTGCGCAGAGGGAGGAGGTCAGCGTCGAGCGAGACGAGGAGGTCGTGCGTCGAAGCGAAGGCCTCCCACTGCCGCAGCTTGGTGTACGTTCGCGCGTGGCGCCCCCCCGTGAAGGAGAGGCCGGGCGGCACCACGGGTTCCACCTGCACCACCGGAGGAGGCATGGGCCACGGTGAAAGGGAGGTTTCGGAGAAAGGCGGGCATGCTGGGGCGCGGGGCGACTTGGCCCACACCTCGATTACGAACCGGCTGCCGACGACAGTGGCGGCGGCCAGGTGGGCGTTGGCGGTGGCCATGACGTAGAGGGGATAGGCGCAGCGCAGCTCAACCAGCCGATGCGCCACTACCTCAAGCCCAGGAGCGTAGGAGGCGTCAAAGAGCCCAACCACATATGCGAACCGGCGCTGTGCGCGCGCCGACGACAGGTGGCGACGGCCGCCGAAGCGAGCCGTGAGAGAGGAGAAAGTCGTGCCCTCGGCAAGGACGGGTCGCTTGGACTTTGGCTTCGCGCTTGCCCCGGATGTCGTCGACGGCATCGAAGGCATCGACGGCATCGACGGCATCGACGCGACGTGATGGAGAGCGACTTGATCGAGAGTGAAGACCTCGCCGGCCACTGTCCCAGCTGGGTTCCGGCTCCTAGCAGATAGGGGGTCTGACACGATCCTGGTGCGCAACGAGGAGCAGGGAGGCTATTACGAGCTCAAGCTGGTGATGAAGGTGCCTGTGGGCAAGCAGCAGCCCTGGGAGGCACAGTGTGATTCACGTCCCTTGCATGGCAGGAGGTGGTAAACCACCCCCACACGCACACGCACACGCACGCACGCACGCACGCACGCAAGAGAGAGAGAGAGAGAGAGAGAGAGAGAGAGAGAGAGAGAGAGAGAGAGAGAGAGAGAGAGAGAGAGAGAGAGAGAGAGAGAGAGAGAGAGAGAGAGAGAGAGAGAGAGAGAGAGAGAGAGAGAGAGAGAGAGAGAGAGAGAGAGAGAGAGAGAGAGAGAGAGAGAGAGAGAGAGAGAGAGAGAGAGAGAGAGAGAGAGAGAGAGCGGGAGACGCGCTAGCCGCGAACGGGGCCATGCCAGAAACCGCTTCGCGCGGGAGACGGCGCGTTTAGCCGCGAACGGGGCCATGCTCTGGCGGGCTCGCGAGCGGCGCGCACCGCGGTACAAGCCGGCGCGCGGCGGGCGCTGTGTTTGTTTTGTTGTTGCGGGCGCTGGGAGCCTATAGGTACAGGTGCTGGTGGCCGTGTGCAAGGAGCGCGGCATCTGAGCCTCTCCGGCCCCGGCCAGGCGGCAACAGGGCGCGGTACGGCAGAGAGCAACAGGGAGGCCCTGGCTGCGGGGAGCTCGGAGCTGCGGAGCAGCGGCCGAGCGGGGTTCCGTTTGTGAGTGTGCTGGGCGCTGGGAGTGAGAGGATGAATGGCGGCGAGCTCCGCGCCGATGCATCCGCTCCATGGGCAGCCAGCAGACACGGTTTCGCGTTGTTGGTCAAGCGCCGTGCTGCCGTCAGGAGTGCGGAGCGCCTAAAGAAGAATTCACGCCCGTAAGCCGGGACTTGTGTGTGAAGAACAAAACCGCGCTCATCTTGACACGCCCTCACTCGGAAACTCGCACGCTAAAAAGAAATTAGCGCAATCTTTCGTGACACGCCCTCCGCTCACGTTTGGCTCCCTGGGGTGTCGACGGGCCCCCGGGGGCGACGGGGGTGCTCTCGCGGGGGGTCCCCCCAGTCAAGGGGGTCTGGGGCGCAGCCCCAGGTAGCCCGCCGCAGGCGCCGATTTTTTGGGGCTTTTTTGACTGATTTTCATGAGGTGTTGCTACTATTTTGGGACCAGTTGAAGCCTAAAAATGGCTACAAATACAGCCACACCAGCTGCTAGTCGTGAGCTGCTACTGTGTGGCAGAGCCCAGAGAGAGGGCTTTCAGGAGCACTATTCAGTTTGATCCAGCTCGACGTTGTGGAGTAGTAAGACTGTTCCGTTACCGTGAGCGGCCGGCGGCCGGCGGCGGCCGGTGCGGCACGCGGAGCACTCCGTGAGCGGTGACGGGTGCGGACGAGCGAATGAGAGGTTCCTTTCAGCGTTCAGCGAGAGATAGGCAGTCCTAGTCCCTAACAACACATCTTCCACAGATAGCGACCTCTCATTCGCTCGTCCGCGCCCGTCACTGCTAGTCGGGGGCACTCCCGGCGTGCGGCCCGGTCCCGGTCGTCACTCCGGTTGCTCGTGTTCACACCGTCAGAACTCAGCTCCGCTAAGGACCCAGCGTCTGAGACTTGGGCATCTTACACAACTTTTGTAGTAGAGCACAATGGCACCCTTGGATCAAGTGGATCACTTCAAAGTTAGACCTAGTTATTAGAGGTCCCCGTTTTCGGCCGCCGCGGCCGGAGAGCACCCCCGTCGCCCCCGGGGGCCCGTCGAGACCCCAGGTTTGGCTCTTGCCGCTGGTGAGCTCAAGCCGCTGTTGAGCGCCACGGCTTGAAGCAGCCGAATTCGCAATGGGCTGCGGCACGAGCAAGTCGGACCTGACCTATGAGGAGAAGCTGCAGCGGTGGCGCAAGCTCGGTGGCGGCGACCTGGAGCCGGTCCTCGCGAGCGGCGCCGTCGCCCTCCTCGACGCGCAGTGGATCATCAGCCACGCCGAGGCGGGCGGCGTCCTCAACCACCGCCAGGCGCTGCCCAAAGAGGCCTTTCTCTCCCTCGCCGACCTCGTCGAGGCGTTCGCCTACCTTGAGTATCACGGGGCTCACCTTCCCATCGCCGCGCTCTCCTACCCATGGCTGACCAAGGACCACCCCGACCCGATCGGAGCCAACCTCGCCCGCGTCGCGAGGGCGCTCAAGGCCCTTACTTGCTATGGCGCACGGCTCGGCGTCTTTTTGGACTTCGGCTCGCTGCACCAGCACCCCGACCCGGCCAACGGCGTCATGCGCACCGAGGAGCAGAACGCGCTCTTCAAGCAGGGGCTGGGCTGCCTCGGCACGCTCTACTCCCATCCGCACACATACGTGCTGCGGCTGACCTCCTTCCCGGACGGCCACAAGGCAGAGGGCCAGGCCGAGGGCACCAACGTGGCCAAGTACTTTGACCGCGGCTGGTGCTTCACAGAGAGCAGCTGGGCGAGCCTGACCAAGGCCGGCGCCCTCTCGCTCGACCTCGGCAAGATGCGCGACGGCAAGGAGTACAAAAACCACAGCCTCGTCGACGACTGCACCCAGGACGGCGGCCGGCGCCCTCCGCTGCTGCCGTCTGCGTTCGCGGCGGAGCTGGAGACGAAGAGCTTCACCAACGGCAAGGACGACAAGCCGCTGGTGAAGGGGCTGTACGAGGCCGTCTTCGAGGAGCAGTTTGGCAAGGCGACCAAGCTGTTCTACCGCCACCTCGGCTGGGGCGACGCGGAGGCGGCGCAGCTGGCAGAGGTCCTCGCGAGCGGGGCAGCGCCGCGGCTCGAGACGCTCTCTCTCTGGAACAACGAGATTGGCGACGAGGGCTGCAAGGCGCTGGCCGCTGCCCTCGGCAAGGAGGGGGCAGCGCCGCGGCTCGAGAAGCTCTTTCTCCACGAGAACGAGATTGGCGACGAGGGCTGCAAGGCGCTTGCCGCTGCCCTCAAGGAGGGGGCCGCCCCGAGCCTGAAGGCGCGAGACGCCCCCCTCGCCACTCGCCCCTCCCCCGCCCAATGCTCATCGCGCCTCCCCTCGCGTGCAGGAGCTCCGCGTGGACAATGAGGAGCAGCCTGAGCTGGTGGATGTGTGCGAGGAGCGCGGCATCAGGCTCTACTGAGCCTCTCCTGCCCCACACGTGGGGCAGTCTACGGCTTTATAAGCCCCTCCGGCCCCGGCCAGGCGGCCAGGGCGCGCGGTACGGCAGAGAGCAACAGGGAGGCCCTGCCGCCTGCGGGGCTGCGGAGGAGAGCACTCTCTCGTCCTCTTACACGTTCATGGCGCACTCACTTTCCTGTCCGTATCACTCACACTTCACACTCTCCCTCCTAGGAAGGGATGCATCACAGCATCTCTTTTGAGCCCTTCCGCGCCTTTGTGTAGTACCCGCGCTCCGACACGCTCCCGACAGAACAGAGGGGTGTTCTTTCTGCGCACGGAGTTTTGTTGTAAAATTCTTTCTGCGGCGCGCATAAAGCCAAGCGAGTAGAGAGAGCCGTATGGGCTAAATAAAACGGACACCTTTACTATATAGGAGAGGGTATAAAAAGGAACAGCTCCCCGCCCGTGCGATCTTTGTGCAGGCTGGGTTCTTAACGTACTTTATGTGGGTGTGGTCGGCGACTTCTAGCCGGGGTCGTCCTCACATCCATGGGCGGCTATCTTTATGCTTTATCGTTTCAAAAGGCTCTATACGGCTTTAAGTGCCCACGGGCGGGACGAACGTATACGTATCCTATGGCTTCGGCCTTCGCCAACGCCACACGCACCGATGTTCGTGAATCGCCGTAGCTGCGCCGAAAAGCAGAGAGGCCCCCGAGCGTGTGGCCCCATTGCCATTGATGAATCTCTCAGCCCGTGATGAAGTCCTCGAGCGGCGGCGGCCTTCCGACGCTAGTTCCGACGGCAATCCTGCCGGCACGATACCCAGGTGTTTTCCAGGTATACCGGGGTTTTCCAGGTATACCCGCAAAGTACCCGGTATTTTGCCGATTTTGGCCCCAAAACAGCCTCAGACACGGCTCAGAGCCCCCCCAAAATGACGAATTCCACGGAGTTTCCCCGGGGTTTCCCGAGGAAACTAGAGGGTGTTGTAGGGAAACGAGCAGGAAACACGGAAAGGAAACCAGGTAGGGTGCGAGAGGAAACCCTCGGACAGGCCAACGCACTCACCCCTATCTGGCTACTCGAGTAGGAGCCGGAAACCAGGTCCCAGAGGAACATGCTTGGAAGGGGGCCCCCCGGGGGGGGGGGGGGGCCCGGTGTGGCGTAGGCGATGGTAGGGTTGAAGGATCACGCGAGAGGAACGCCGCTCCACGTTTGGACCGCTGGCTGCGGCAACGCCTCCGCCGCGCAGGCAATCGTCATGATAAAGTCGCTGCTCCACCACTACAGCTGGCCGTCGCCTCTTCAAATCCACGTGATGGCGGATGAGGCCAGCGATACCACTCTTGCAGAGTTTCTCGCGAGCGCATGCGGTGGCGCGTGGCTGCGCTGCAAGCTTCACACGCGCGCAATGGTCTTCCAGACGGTGGCGCAGCTGATGCCGGCCTCAGCTTCAGCCCTACTTCAGCGCAGCGCTCTCGACTTTTCAACCCTTGTCAAGGTGGCGCTGCCGCACGTGCTGCCAGCGGACGTGATCTCGCTTGTCGCCGTCGACGCCGACGTTCTGTGGCGAGCCGACGTGGCGGAACTATGGGCCGTCTTTGAGACTGCGCGCGCCGCCTCGTCAGCAATCGCCTTCGGCATGGCGCTCGACGCAATCCGTCTGCGCAAGTGGAAGCCGCAGTATTGGTTGAGGCCGTACGCCGCGGCACCGTACAATGGCGGCCTCGTCCTGATGGACCTCGCCCGCGCGCGCAGCCAGCATTGGCTCAACGTGAGTAGCCACGCGGTGTGGCGCGCGCTCGGCGCAGCTGGCCCATCCGCGCGCCTCGAGTTTGGCGACCAGGACTGGTTCAATGCGGCGTTCGCGCGCCATCCAGCCATGGTGGCAAAGCTGCCGTGCACGTGGAATATTCAGTTGTCGGCGCTGCGGTTTCTGCCGAAGCGCGCGCAGCTGGTGCTGCCGTGCGGTTCGCTTTACGATGGGTCCGCCGCCTCGCTCACTTCGGGCGCCAAGTTGCTGCACGGCTCGGCCTGGAGCTTCCCTGGGAACACCGGCGGTCGCGCAGTCGACGCCGGCGCGCCGCACGCCGTCGAGCATGCCCGCTATGCAGCAATGGCGCCATGCGAGTTGCCGCGCGTCGCGTGCCGTGCCGCCGAGGCGGCGTCGAACCGCTCGCTGCGCGGCAGGGTTTGGGCGGAGTGGCCGATGCGTCGCGCGGCCATGTCACCGCTGCGGGCTGCGGGGCCCGCGACACGCCGCATTGCACCCGCTAACGACGACGACGGCACCAAGCCCCTGCCCACTGCGCCCACTGCCTCCCACACCACCGCCGCGACATCTCGCGTGGAGCTCGTCATCGGCGTGCTTGGACGCGCAGCGCACGTGGAGCGCCGCGACGCGATCCGCCACGGTCTGCACACACTCACATTCGCCTACCCGTCGTACCACCTAGCAAAGCGCGTTGCGCTCGCGTTCGTCCTCGGTGCAGATGCGCTGGGCATGGGTGGCAATGGTGGTGGTGGCGGCGGCGGCGGCCACGGCGGCGGCGGCGGCGGCGGCAGCGGTGGTGGCGGCTCTTCCGCCGCAAGCGCGCTCCTGCGCCGCTCCGTGAGGGCCGAGATGCGGCGTCACGGCGACATACTGGTGGCCAACTGTAGCGACTCCGACGGCTTTGTCCCGGGGGGCGCGGTGCCCGCGCGCAGCCGTTCGGACCCCGAGGCCAGCAAGCTGCTCGCACTGCTCCGCTGGGCGATTGAGGCGCACCCGCGTGCGGGCTATATCATGCGCATCCACGACGACACGTACGTGCGGGTGCACGCGCTGCTCCGCGCGATCCGCGCCGAGCCGATCCCGACATCGCACCTCATCTGGGGTCGGTTCGTGCGCGGGTGCCGTAATGACGACGTGCAGAGGCTGCGTGCGGGCGGGCTGAAGCGCAACGAGTCGTTGTGGCTCTGCATGCTGCCCAAATCGCTCCGCCCGAGCTTCGCCGAGGGCCTCTTTCTCTTCCTGCCCTACCCGTCGGGCCTCGGGTGGGTCTACTCTCGTGATGTGGCCGAATGGGTGGCGCACAGCCGCCTGCCATTTCGTCGTATCTGGCCCGCCGACGCCACCGCCGGACTGTGGACAGCGGCGCTCGACATCCGACATTTCGACGACGAGCGCTTCCACGACATCAGCGGCCGCGGTGGACTGCAGCGGTGGTGCGATGCGACCAGCCTGGCAATCCACTACATGGACGCGCGAGCGTGGGCGGCCGTCGATCGCTGCGGCTGCCTGGCGTGCGGCAATGGCACGTGCCCGCCGCCGCCACCCAAGGGGGCCACCTGTGAGCTTGGGCGGCCGCATTGATGCCTGCGGCAATATGGCGCGTGCCCGCCGCCGCCACCCAAGGGGGCTATCTGTGAGCTTGGGCGGCCGCATTGGTGCCTGTCCCTCTTGTACATCTTGGGCCACGAGCCCAGCCACCTTTTTTTTTATCCCTGGAGGCTTGAGCAGTGAGCACAGCCCCGTCCTAGCACCCGTCCTGCCCATGCCGTCCAGGTATCCGTCAGGTACGTCAGTCGGGTATGCGGGATGTCCTTCGGGCTCAAATGCTCCTGTTATGCGAAAAAAGAATATTTTACAACAAAACTCCGTCGCACAACACTGGGCACGGGACTGGCGCGCACTGGCACTAACACAGGTACACCACGGGAGCCGCCTAAGCGACTCCTGCGAGGGTGGCGAGGCACTTAGCTCCGTGCACCCGCCCACCCCCGCCACAGGCAAGCTCATTCACGACCTGCTCTGCGATGGCCGTGTGAAGAACGACTGAGATGCGCTGCTTCTGCAGCCCCAGCCAGCTCTTGGTGGTCCAAGTCACCTCATCGAGGTACTGGGCCCGCGTCAGCTTGTTCTGTAGCACGTTCGCCGCCTTCCGGAGGATCTCACGGACCCCCTTTCCGAACCCGCCGAACGATTCGAACAGCAGCAGCTGCACTTCGACGCCCTTGTCTTCCCTGGCGTAGCGATAGTCCCCGCCGTAGGACGGTATGCGGCGGTCGCCGCCCACCACCCTGCCCCCCCTGGTATGCCAGCGCCCAGTCCCTTGCCCTCTCTCGCCCTTGCTCTTCCTCTCCCCCTCCATGCCGCCCCCACCGTACCCCTCCCACACACCTCAATATCGAAAAAGTGTCACTGTCAGGGGAGGGCGTAGGCGGCCGTTTTTGCCTTTGAAAACTGAACAGTTTTTTTTTC
>NW_005201791.1:467390-469447 GCF_000372725.1 Emiliania huxleyi CCMP1516 | reverse complement strand
GCGGACGGCATTCGCGAGATACTGCAAATAGATAGACGTGACGAAGGAGGAGCTAGCGTGGAACTTTGGATGCATATCGGCAAGCCAAAATAACGAGCAGGAGGCTGTCCTGGTGCGTGAGCTAATCCTGAGCAACAATAAGCGACTGTACCACGGAGCACAGAGCGCAGCAGACAGGACGGCGGCGACGGCGGACATGGCAGAGACGAGTGTGAAACAAAGGGCGGCGGGCATGGAGGGCAGTAGCGACGGGGATGGAGACGGTGACGGTGGCGAGGGAGAGGAAGGGGGTCCATTAACACCAGACAGCGAGAGGGGCAGGGAGGAAAGGGGGAAAGAGGAAGCCAACGCGACGTGCGCAGAGGATGAGGATATAAACTGGGACGACGCAGCGGAGGGGATAGGCGAGGGAATCGAGGGACCGGAGGGCTTTCGCGACAGCGACGATGACGACGAAGAAAGGGGAGGGGACGGAGGGGCGACACGCAGGAGGAGCGAAATCGCTAACGGCCCGAGCAGAGAGGGCGACGGCGGGGCACGAGGGAACAACGGAGACGCTACCGATGACGCGAACCGAGGCACGGACGCCGGCGGGGACGGGGAGGGCGACAGCGACGTCGAGGTTGACGCAACCGTATCGAGAGCGCCACCCAAAAAGGGGCGGACAGCCATGGAGGTCACCGAATGGAGGGCGAACGGCACGATGCGAAAAGGCAGGGCGAGGCGGATGGAGAAAGAAGTGCCGAGAAGGCCATGGTGGAGGGGTGGGACGGGAGGACGAAAGAAGGGCGAGGAGGACGAGCGGCCCGCACAGACCGCGAGCAGACAGCGCCTGCTGGCCATTTCGAGACATTCGCCAAGAACGCTAGCTACATGGGAGGGCTTCGTGAAGGATGGATTGAAAAACATTCGAACAAAGAAGAGGCGACGGGAGGAACCGGCGGAGGATGCAGTGACGTGAGACACACACACACACACACACACACACACACACACACACACACACACACACACACACACACACACACACACCGCTCACCCACGCGCACTGGGCCTTGCACTTTGAATGCCGTGGGGCTCCTGTCGTCAGACGTGGAGACGCGAGGGTTGCCCCCCCTTGCCCCACCACCTCGTGTGTGTGGAGAAGTTTACCTTACCTTACCTTACCTTACGTATCCGTATTATGCATCACTCAGCGGCGCCTGCACGTGGGAGGGCTATGGACTACGCATTACGTATCCGCATTATGTATCAAGCACCGAAAGCCCGCCGGAGAGGGCTATGTACTACGCATTACGTATCCGCATTATGTATCAAGCGCCGAAAGCCCGCCGGAGAGAGCTATGTACTACGCATTACGTATCCGTATTATGTATCAAGCGCCGAAAGCCCGCCGGAGAGGGCTATGTACTACGTATTACGTATCCGTATTATGCATCAAGCGCCGAAAGCCCGCCGGAGAGGGCTATGTACTACGCATTACGTATCCGTATTATGTATTCAAGCGCCGCAACCTTCCCCCGGTTTGTGTGTAAAAGCTGGGGGGAATTCCGTTCCGCAGCATGAAGCCTTAACAACCCCCCCCCCCCCCCGGCCCAGACCCTAACTTCGCGCTGCCGCTAGGGCTGCCATAAGTTGGCTAGGGTTGTATGTGCACTGGCAACAGCGGAGCTCGCTGGGGATCTTCTTGTCACATATATTTCCGGGCTTATCACCGACCGGGTTAACACTAACCCTACCTTTTCTATTCTATCGGCTCGCTGCGCTCGCTCTAAAAACGAGCTCGCTGGGGCTGCGCCCCATCTCGCCGGTCTACATCATACATAATGCATAATACATAATGCATAATACATAACATACGATGTGGACTCCCAGTGCGTAATACGTAATACGTAATACGTAATACATAATACATAACAGACGATGTGGACTTCCAGTGGCAGTGCATAATACATAATACATAATACATAATACATAATAATACATAATACATAACACACGATGTGGACTCCCAGTGCGTAATGCAAATGCATAATACATAATTCATAGGAGTTATG
>NW_005201791.1:464793-466710 GCF_000372725.1 Emiliania huxleyi CCMP1516 | reverse complement strand
GCGTTGGTGTCCCAGTCGTTGGTCGGACTGTGTTTCGCCTTCCCATCAATCAACTGCGTGTTCGGCAAGACGGCGCTGCACTGGGCCAAGGAGAAGGGCCACGCCGAGTGCGTCGAGGCCTTCAGGACGCAGGACGCATCTCGGGGAGGTGGCTGCGAGCCGGAGCAAGGCACCGTCGGCCGAGGCAGGCGGCGGAGACGCGGCGGTGGGTGCGAGTGCCGCGGCCTCTGCTTCGAGCGGCGAGGGAGGCACGGAGGCCGAGCCGAGCAGCGGGGTGGTGCCAGAGGAGGTTGTGGCAGCGGCTTGGCGAGGCGAGGAGGCGGCGGTGCTGATTTGGCTCGACGGCGGCGGGCGGGTCAACGCGACGTTCGAGTTCGTCGTCTTTTGAGGGGTACCCTGGGTGGGCGGGGCCTCTACTCGCGAGCTAGCCGACCGTCGCCCGACTGCGCGGAGACTGGCATTGGACCGATCGGTGCCCGAAGCTGCCCGCTCAAAACACTGATGCCGAAGTGGCGAGCAGCCGCCTCCTCCGTATGCGCGCGCCGAGCTGTGCACCAGCGCAGGCTACCGCAAGCGCTGCGCCCCGCCGGCCTCTGCACGAAAGCGGAAGGCGCAAAGAGGAAGGCTGCGGCGCCGCTGGACTCTCTCAGCATGGTGCACGAGCTACGCGCGGGCGGCCTGCCTCCGCCGACCGCCGAGGTGCTGGCGCGGCTGTTGCTGCGGTCGCTGGCGGAGCAGGAGTCTCGGTCCAAGGCAAGGCAATCTTGTCGTCTGTCTCAGCAAGTCAGCCGCAGTCCGTGAGCCTTCTTTCTCCTCCTCTCGGAACGCGTAGGCAAAGTACGTGGGACGGTCCGAGCTGACCTTCATCACGTCGCAGCAGGAGACGCGGCACGAGAGCGCGCGCACAAAGCTCGAGGACCTCTCGAGGGCTGCACCTCCTTCTCTCTGTGCCCGAACCTCGTCTGAGCGCTCCCGGGACTGCCTTCCTGCAGGTGACGCTCGAGAGCCAGCACGCGTCGCTTCAGAGGGAGATGGAGACCTCCGGCAGCGAAGCGGGCTGCGCCGGGTGGCTTCGTTGCGCGAGCCGCGGCGCCGTGAGCAATATAGGAGCGACTGCGCAGCGACCTCCAGAAGTTGCGGCTGGAGCTGCGGCGCGAGATCGAGATGAGACGAGATTGGCCGAGATTGGACGGGATGGCCTGAGACTCCCCGAGATGGCCCGAGATTCCCCGAGATTCGCCTGGGCGGCGCAGTCTGCGGCGCGGCGGGACGGACGTAGCAACGAAGGGTTGTCGGGGTTCCGTGACGCCGCCGCTGTTCCTCTCAGGCACGAGCGAGACAAGGAGCGGACCGACACGCGCGGTACGCGGCACCTGGTGTGAACGGCGTCTCTTCACAGCTGCGGCTGTGAACAGGAGCGGACCGACACGCGGTACGAGATCGAGCGGACGCAGGCTGCGAGCCGGCTCGACCTCAACTTGTTCCAGGTGAGGGACGTTTCCGAGACACTTCCGAGGCACTTCCGAGAGACGCCTCCGAGACACTCCCGAGGCACCCCTTGCGTCACTCCCGAGACGCGCCCGAGACGCGCCCGAGACGCGCCCGAGACGCGCCCGAGGCTGCCCCACTCGTTCCACGCCCTTGCCGTGAAGGGGCGTATGCGAGAGGAGCACGCAAAGACGCACGAGCGCACGACGGAGGCGTTTGCCAGGAGCAATCCGAGGGCGAGCGCGCAGCGGCTCCGTCCCAAGGCCCGCGCGGCTGAGGGACGGCCCCCGTGCTCCTTCAGGATCGACCGCGAGGCCAGCGCGATCCGCTCCAAGATCGAGCAGGAGAGGAGGAGGAGGGAGAGTAGTAGTGGAGGAGTGAGAGAGGAGGAGGAGTGAGAGTAGTAGTGGAGTAGGGAGAGTAGTAGTG
>NW_005201791.1:449438-452745 GCF_000372725.1 Emiliania huxleyi CCMP1516 | reverse complement strand
GCTCGCTGATCACGGTCAACCTCCTCGGCAACAGCATTCCCCTCGTGGTGGCTCAGCAGCTCGTGGCTGTCTTCAAGCAGCACCAGACTCTGCAAACGCTCTGCGGGTTTCGGTCCGGGGAGGTTGACTTGCCCGACCAGAGCCTTAGCCAGGAGGACAGCATGCTCCTTGCCGCCGATCTCAGCTCCAGCACCAGCATCAAGACAGTGTACGCGGGCGACATTGCACTCAAGCTGCCGCTTGGCGTCCACTCCGATGAGCGCGTCGCGCAACTGGTTGAGTTGACGCTGCGGTTGAAGGGAGAGACTGTCGATGAGCAGGACCGCCTGATGGCAAGTGCGCACGAGATACTTCCGGGAGCAGAGCTCTTCCGGAAGAGGAAGGAGGCCGATGCAGGTACAGAGCAGCAGGCAGAGCCAGCCGTGAACCACTCGACGCAGCGAGCGGGTGCAAATAAGCACGACAGCCCTGTCGAGGTGGTCGATATCGGGCGCGGTGGCTGCTTTGGTGGCTGCTTCGGAGGTGCCTGTAGCTCCAAACATCAGCCGTCGGTGGGCCCAAGGTCGCCGTCGCCGCGCAAATCGGTCACCTTCGATGGCAAAAGCCGCGACGGCTCTCTCGCAAGCGTGAGCGTCCCTGACGCGTCGCCAGACCTCCACGGCAAGGTCTCCCTCTCCAAGCACCGCTCCTTCGAGCGTCCCTCTCCACGACGCGTCGCTCCCGTCAAGTTCGCCGCGCGCGTCTCGATGCCGAGGGCCTTTGTGGTCGACGCCGGCTCGCGGCACACCGAGGTTTTCGCGTACGACCAGGGACCAGACGGCATGCCGGTGATCCTCCACAGCGCCAAGCTGCGGCGCGACGACAAGAGCTTCATGACACTGGGCGACGCCATCAACGACGGCGGCGATGAGACCTTTGAACTCTTCTTCAAGCTGCTCTCTGATACGCTCGCCGACTTCGACGCCGACCTGGAGCGGGGCATCTTCATCGGCGCCACCGGCGGCGTGCGCAAGATTCGGGACAGCGACGAGGGCGCGCGCAAGGTTGACCAGTTCGCGCGCTTCTGCCGATGCGAGCACCCGAATGTCACCTTCCGCGTCGTCGAGGGCCTCGACGAGGTGCGGTGGGAGTGGACGGCGGCGAAGGCGCTCTTCCATGCGGCCTTTGAGGACGCGGGGCATGACGGCGGCGTGCAGCTGCTCGCCGGCGGCGGCTCGTCGGTGCAGGTGGGCATCCGCGGCATGTCAACCGCCGAGGGCGGGGTGTCTCCCGTCTCTATGCCGCTCAGCGTGGGCGAGGTGCAGGACGCTTTCAAGGCGGACGCGGCAGCAGCAGCCGGAGAGTGGCCGTCGCTCGAGCGGTCGCGGCAGAGCCTCGAGCGCGTGGTCGACGCCAGCTGGCCGCACTTGCGTGCCCACGTGCCGATACGCGGCGGGGTGCTGGCCATATCCGGCTTTGCGGACATCGCTCAGCTCGGCTTCTCGGAGCGGTGGATCTCGGTGGAGGAGCTCACGCCGCTGGTGGACAAGACGCTCGACGAGCTGCTGAAGCAGAAGGGCGCCGGCTGGGACAGGGCCGTCGAGAAGTGGGGCAAGCACCGGTTCTGGGCAGAGTTCCCAGAACGCCTCTGGTCGATCGGCGCGGCCGGCCTGCTCCGCCTCTCCGTCCTGCTCACCCGCCCCGGCCTCTTCCGCCCTTCGGCGCGGCTCTATTTCGCCAACACGCCGCCGCCGCCGCCCGAGGGCACGGCGCCACGGCCCAAGCTGACTTGGCCTCTGGGGAAGTACCTCTCCGACGTGCAGCTCTGCGAAGCGCGCGAGCAGGTGCTTGCGGCGGGGAGTTCGCTCCTCGCAGCGCGCACGCGAGTGGCGGAGCTCACTCCGCCGGGCAACCCGACCAGCCGCACTGGCTACTTGCGCTCGCTGCGAGACTGCGTTGGGCCGCCTCCGGACGATTGCATGGAGAAGTGGCGGGAGGAGTGGGTGAAGCTGCGGACCGAGGAGTACTTGCGTTCTGACGACCTGGCGGACAAGGACAAGGGCACCGAGGAGTATGTGAGGGAAAACAAGTCCCTCGACAGCGTGCTCAAAAAGTTTGCTCGCGGGATCAAGGAGAGCGTCGATAGCGGCATGGATCCGAAGCACGCGGAGATCTATTACGCCCTGCAGTCGGTGAGGGGCTCGCTGGCAGCCGCGATGCGGGAGGGCCGGAAGGACTACGTCTGCTCCACGTACGCCCTCTCCGAGGCTCTCAGCTCTGAGTACGACCTGCAGAAGAAATTTGCGCTTCCGCCGTCGCTGTACAAGAACCTCGAGGGCAAGTTTGGGCTGGCGTCGGACTACTCGCAGTGGAGCAGCATCCGCACGCCCGACGAGGCGGGCGTCCGAGGGCTCGTCTCCGAGGTGATGGTCATGGTGCGCGCGCCCCGCACCCCACACCCGGGCTGCTGAGCATCTCCGCGCAGCCCGCATCTCAGCGCTCTCCATCCCCCACCTCAGGCAAACGACCGCCTCGACTGCTTTAGCGAGGAGGGCTTCATGGTCTTTGACGACGGGGGCTTGAAGCCTGTCAGCGGTCCCATTGTCTGCTTCGAGGCGGCGGCGAGCGACGACCACGGCGACCACGCACCAATCGTCATCAAGAAGACGATCGCGCCCACCGCATCGAAGGGCGGCGGGGCGTTGAAGCCGACTTCCCGGAAGCAGACTTCGGGGGCCTTCCCGCCCAACACGCTGTTCCGACTCAAGGAGACCAAGCGCGCCGGCAGCTGGCTCGCGCCAGACGGCGTGACGAGGCCGAAGGTCGACCTTCTCGTCGTCACGGCGACCTTTAGGGCGCCGAAGCGGCTTGGCGGCTCGAGCGGCTCCGGAGGCGGCAAGATGGCGGAGCTGCCCGTCTCTTTGCAGTACGCGTCGTCGCGCAAGGCGTTTGTCAAGGGCCTCGACGACATCATCGAGCGGCCGCTGCTCACGCTCGAGCAGGAGTTTATGCGAGACTACTCCTGGACGGACTTCAAGGACGTCATGTACACGCTGCGCGAGGAGTGGGAGTACGTCAACGGGGAAGCCGTCCCCGCCGCTGACAAGACGCGCGGCACGCGCGACGAGAAAAACGGCGGCATGTCCGTGGTGCAGTTTTGCGATCGCATGAACGCGCGCATTGCAGAGCGGCGCGAGAAGCTGAAGCAGATAAGCCCGGACACGCCGATGCCGAGCGAGGCCAACGCCTTCCTGACGCGCGAGGAGGTGCTCGCGGTGCGGCTGTACACTGGCCCAGCCTACCAGCCCATAAACCGCTTCCTGCGCGA
>NW_005201791.1:447849-449338 GCF_000372725.1 Emiliania huxleyi CCMP1516 | reverse complement strand
GAGCTCGGCATGGTCTGTGCCACGGACACCGCCTTCATGTCCACTTCCCGCAACCGCGCGACGCCTTTGATGTACATGGACGAGAATGGCCCGAACGTGCTGTGGAGCCTCCGCCCGTCATGCGAGGGAGACACGGGCTTCCACCACGGCGCCGACATCTCGCTGCTCTCGCAGTTTGCCGGCGAGGAGGAGGTGCTCTTCCCGCCGTGCACCATGCTGCAGGTTCTCGAGCAGAAGGACTCGCCTGCAGTGACAGCAGAAGACAAAAAGGCGGCATGGAAGGCCACAAAGCAAAAGACCAACTCGCGTTTCTCGACCGAAGCGGTGCTAGCGGGCGCCCCGTCCGGCAGCGGCGGAAAGCCGGGGCCATCCAGAGCCAAGGCGAGCTCCACGGAGGAGCTTGCCAACCAGCTGCGCGAGTACAAGGAGGAGTCTGTGGAGGGCAAGCCGAATAAGCCAAAGGTGGTGTATTACGAGATCCGGGTCATGCCGACGTTTGTATGAAGATTTAGTTGCAGTTGGATGTTTTGCCTTTTTGATGTTTTTAGTTGAAACACATAAAGTATCAGGCACACCTACGGCTACGCTGCCGACTCCGGCCCCTCGTCCCAGTCGACCCCCGTGTCCTCTGGCGGAAGCGGCGCACCCGGAGCCAGCAATCGGATGCGCACAGCGGCGGCCATGTCGCTCGGCGGCACCGCCGCGGCGGCGCCGCCGGCGCCAAACAGCCCCGTGGCGAAAGGCACGCCCGGCAGCGGCGGCACGATGGAGGGCTGCGCCGCGCCGCCGCCCGCGCCCGCGCCGGTGTCCTTCGTGTCGACGAGGACGGTCGCGCCGTCCTGCGCCTCCTGGTCTCCGATCAGCAGCCGGGAGAGCGGGTCGAGCAGGTGGTGGCGGATGGCGCGCCGCACCGGCCGCGCGCCGTACGCCGGGTCGTACCCGGCCTCCGCCAGCCGGAGCAGGGCGTCCGGGGAGAGGCGCAGGCGGACACCGCGCGCAGAGAGGCGCTCCCGCAGCTGCACCTCGACAGCGCAGATGGCGGCGATGCGCTCGCGGGTGAGCCGCTCGAAGAGGACCTGCTCGCGGCGCCGCCGGTGAGCAGGCCGCCGGGGGGAGGGGGGGAGTGGGGGGCGAAGCCGGAACTCGACGGCGAACCCTCTCGGCCCCCCCTCGCGCCGCGTCTCGGCTACGGGGCCCACAACCTCGGCTACGGGGCTCACAATCTCGGCTACGGGGCCCACAATCTCGTCGAGCCGGTTGACGAACCCGGGCGGGAAGGCGTCCGCGATCGCCTTGAGCACTTCGGGCCGCGCCTTGGAGGAGGCGGCCCCCTCCGGCAGCGACGCGAGCTGCCTCTGCGCCCAAATTGGACGTCATGATGATGATCGTGTTGCGGAAGTCGACCGTCTTGCCTTGCGAGTCGGTGAGGCGGCCCTCGTCGAGGACCTGCAGCAGCAGCGTCGCAACCTCGCGGTGCGCCTTCTCGAAC
>NW_005201791.1:446046-447587 GCF_000372725.1 Emiliania huxleyi CCMP1516 | reverse complement strand
GTTCACGCAGCTCGCCGCGTGACCGCGTCGGCCGAGTCGAAGAGGAACCTTGCAGAGGCGCGTCTTGCCCACGCCGGTCGGCCCGACCAGCATGAAGGTGCCTGCGCAGGCAAGGCTCCGGGAGGGCTCGCGGCAGGCAGAGCGAGCCGGTCGGCCACACCAGCAGGGGCGCGCCGAGCGGGCGCTCGGACGACTGCAGCCCGGCGCGCGAGACTCGCACCGCGTTCGACACGACGGCGAGCGCCTCGTCCTGCCCGATGACGGACCGCGCGAGCGTCGCCTCCATCTGCAGCAGCTTCTCCCGCTCGCCTGCAGCACACCGCCTCCGCCTCGGGACCACGCGCACGCCGCCACTCCCCGCGCCGCCCTCTGGCTGCGCGCGCCCGCAACAAGCCTCGCCGCAGGGATGTCAGTCTGCTGTCTGCATGGAGCGGTCGTGCTGCGCAGGCCCGGCCGTCTGGCTGAAGGAAGCAGCAGCTGGCGGGTCTCGTACACGCTCCTCCTCAGGACTAACAGGAGGAGGAGCTCCAGCCGCAGCGCCGGCGGTTTCAATCACGCCTGTCACTCTACAAGCAGCCCAAAATCGCCCTCGAACTCCTCGAGGTCGCGCTGGCGCGCCGCGCCGTCCGGGCCGTAAGAGCCGAGCCTGGTCTGGGCCCGCTCTAGCCAGCCGTAGAGGAGGGGGCGGCAGCGTTTGTAGGCCAGAACAAAAGCCACCGCCTCGTACCAGCGCTGCAGGTCGCGCATTCTCTTGGGAGGGAGGCGGAGGACGGTGGTCTCAGGTTCGAAAGCCTCGTCGCCGATCGTGGCGGTGTCTGGCACGGTGACGCGGGTCAGGGAGGAGCAGCCGCAGAAGGCGTAGCCGCCGATGGAGGTGAGGCTGGCGGTGAAGGTGACGGAGGAGAGGGCGGAGCAGCGGGAGAAGGCGAAGATGCCGATGGAGGTGAGGCCGGCGGGGAAGGTGACGGAGCCGAGGGCCTCGCAGCCGTTGAAGGCGCTGTTGCCGATGGAGGTGAGGCCAGCGGGGAAGGTGACGGAGGAGAGGGCGGAGCAGCCGTATAAGGCGCCGTGGTCGATGGATGTAAGGCCGGCGGGGAAGGTGACGGAGGAGAGGGCCTCGCAGCTGTTGAAGGCGTACATGCCGATGGAGGTGAGGCCGGCGGGGAGGGTGACGGAGACGAGGGAGGAGCAGAAGGCGAAGGCGCAGATGCCGATGGAGGTGAGGCCGGCGGGGAAGGCGGCGGAGACGAGGGCGGAGCAGCCCTCGAAGGCGTTGCGGCCGATGGAGGTGAGGGTGGCGGGGAAGGTGACGGAGGAGAGGGCGGAGCAGTCGCGGAAGGCGAAGTCGCCGATGGAGGTGAGGCTGGCAGGGAGGTCTATGGAGATGAAGGAGGAACAGCTGTAAAAGGCCTGGTTGCCGATGGAGACGAGGCTGGCGGGGAGGTCGATGGAGACGAGCGAGGAGCAGCCCTCGAAGGCGCCGCTGCCGATGGAGGCGAGGCTGCGCGGGAAGGCGACCGAGACGAGAGAGGTGCGGCCGC
>NW_005201791.1:444406-445946 GCF_000372725.1 Emiliania huxleyi CCMP1516 | reverse complement strand
TGGCGACTAATGTGAGCATGGCAGTGCTCGAGGAAGGAACAGGGAGGAAGAAGGAAGGTCTAGATAACCAGTCGGAGCCCGCGGCGGCGAGATGCGCGGTTGCGCGCTCCGGGTCGCTTGCGATGGATTACCAGCTCACCACCTCGCCTTCTCTGTCGCTCTCCTGGCCTAGCCCATCAGTAGCAACCCTGAGCTGTCCCAGACCGCACTTATCTCGGGTCTTCAAGCTCGCACCGGCTCGTGATGCTCCGGTGTAGGGCTCGAGAGCACTCCCGGTGGCCGGTGACCCCGTGCCGAGCGATTGCGAGGGCTTTCCGGAGGTCAATATCGGCGCCACCGACCGTGAAATGTCCCGACCCACAGCCCTCATGCACCAGACGCATGGATGCAGTAATACTATGTAGGCCTTCTCTCCCAGGGTTTTGAGCAATAGCCGCCAAAGGTGCTTTTTGGCAGTTCATCGCGACACGTCGAGGTGCCGACAAAGCGGCTTCCCAGCTCATCACCTCGCCTTCTCTGTCGCTCTCCTGGCCCAGGCCCATCAGTATCAAGCCTGAGCTGTCCCAAACCGTCCTTATCTTGGGTGATGAAGCCCACTCTGGCTCATACCAGGGCTCTTACGGCCTCACACACGCCTGTTTCACCCACAGACACCGCAGGCACGCACTCCCACTTCACACATGCTCAAGCACAACCCCACCAAAGCACAGCCCTGATCAGAATGGGCAAGGGCTACCACTTGGTGGCCCTGGTAGCCTCTGGATCGTCACTGCACTCGGCTCCTCTGCAGCGGTCTCGGCTCTCGCCACGACAGCACGCCGACGGCAAGCTTTGAGGTCCGTCTGGTGGACCTGCTGTTGCCACAGCCGCCCCTCTCATGCAGCTCGCACCAGAGCTCGACACTGGGCCCTCTTATCCCGGTCGTGGCGGCGTGTGTGAAGGTTGCGCGGCCGAGCCGCTGGCTGGCGCCGCTTGAACGTCCGAGATGGCCGCCAGTGTGCGGCATCAGCCCCGCTGCTTCCGGCACGAACGGGTGGGGTGGCGTGGGAGCGCCGGTGACGTTTGGCTGCTCCTCGGCGCTCGTACGTGGAGAACGAGCGGTTGTCCGCACCTGTTGTCCGCAGCTGTCCGCACCTGTTGCCACCACCTGCCAAACAGCGCCTATTTGGCGACCACACACCAGGCAAACCCCGCAAAGTGACCCGTTTTCACCCACCCACGCCCGTGCGCGCGTATCTTAGCTAAGGTACGCGGCCACACGCGCTGGCGCGCACGACAACCGGGACTTACACGCGCGACACGAGGGACTGTGTATCCGTGCCTGCCTCGGGGGAGAATAGCCGCCCTCACCCGCTGCCGCGCATCGAGCTCGGCGGGGCTGATACGTGTCATTCTGTGCCGGCGCGTATCTTAGCCAAGATACGCGGCCACACGTGCAGACGCGTATAGCGGTACTCGCGCCCACACGTGCAGCCGCCTATCTTGGCCAACATAGGCGGCTGCACTCGCAGCCGTCAACCGCGTGCATACACGCCCACGC
>NW_005201791.1:431002-444194 GCF_000372725.1 Emiliania huxleyi CCMP1516 | reverse complement strand
ATACAGTCTGAGTGCCCCCGATAGGCGGCTGCACTCGCAGCCGCGTACCGCGTGACATACACGCCCACGCATGGGGCGCGTATGTTCCCCTAGATAGGCGCCCACACGTGTAGCGGCGTATCTCAACATCCCTCTGTGCACGTGCCAGCGCGAGTCGCCTTCGCCGACGGGCCGTTTCACGCGCTCACGCCCGCCTGTGTTGGCCAAGATAGGCGGCTGCACGTGTGGGCGCGAGTACCGCTATACGCGTCTGCACGTGTGGCCGCGTATCTTGGCTAAGATACGCGCCGGCATAGAATGACATGTATCAGCCCCGCGCCGAGCTCGATGCGCGGCAGCGGGTGAGGGCGGCTATTCTCCCCCGAGGCAGGCACGGATACACAGTCCCTCGTGTCGCGCGTGTAAGTCCCGGTTGCCGTGCGCGCCAGCGCGTGTGGCCGCGTACCTTAGCTAAGATACGCGCGCACGGGCGTGGGTGGGTAAAAACGGGTCACTTTGCGGGGTTTGCCTTCTTCACACACCACGGGTGCGGACAAACAGCGCTCCGACTGACACTCCGGCACTAAACACATACTAGAGTACAGGTACACAGTGCGCGCTCGAGCAACACGACCGACGGCCGAGGAGCGCTCCGAGGCCCGAGGTTCATACGGCGGCGGGGGAGGCGCGGAGGGCGAGGGGCATGAAGATCGCGTTGGCAGCTGGAGACTGCGCAAGGAGACGCTCGGGAACACATGCGCACTATCATCGCTCTAGCACTGGGGAGGGGGGGGCGCACAGACCGGCTTCCAATCCTCGAGCGCGGACCACGACCCGATCGTCTTGTCCCAGCCGAGCCCGCCCTTGCCCTTGTCCTCGGCCAGCCAGCTCAAGACCTCGTGCCAAGCCTTGCACACGGAGGAGTGGCCCGGCTTGTTTGCGGGGCCAAAGGGCAAAAGAATCGAACGGCAAAAGAATTCGGGAGGCAGCTCCCCGGCCCTGGATGTGAGGTTACTGACTGCACTCCAAGTGCTCCAAGTGCAGCGCCCGGGAGCACTGATATACATACATACAGCGATCCGACTGACGCTTCCGGCACTAAACATATACAGGTACACAGAAATTCCGCTGCGTACGAACACAATCAGGGCCATCCCTCCCTTGCGTGGCTTCTTGACAGATGACACTTCTATCACTATCTTCCTCATGCACAAGACCAGACCGGGCGGCTCGCAACGTGTGCGCGCTCGAGCAACACGACCGACGGCCGAGAAGCGCTCCGAGGCCCGACCTAGTGTTTTGTTCGTCGCACGCGCGTCCCGATCTGCGATCATCTCGTGACGTGCGGCATGGGTCGGACAATGTGCTGAGCACTCGAGGCACGCCGGCTCTCTCGCAGAGGCCAGAGCGGGCCCGCTCGAGGGCTTGCCGTGCCGACTAGATAGGAGAAACGCTTAAGCGGCCGGGCTCGCTCGAGCGCTTCTCGAACCGCTCGCGCTGCTCGGGAGAAATCTCCGCTCCGCAGGGCAGATATTCGGAAACATTGCACGGTTTCTGAAGCTCGTCCAGCTGGAGGGGGGTGATGCTCCAGGGATCGGCCCATTCGGCTGTGCTGTTGTTGTGGCGATACTCGGCGTACTTCGCAGCGGCATCTCCGCTGCCGGGACTGATGGTGTTCATCATCGTCAGGGTCATGTCGATGCCGGCGCTGACGCCGGAGCTGGTCCAGATTTCGAGCTCGGGGTTGGTTGGTGGCCCCGCCCTTTCGGCACGGACCCAGCGTTGGTCGTACTGCCAGTCGATCGCGGGCCTCGATGTGGGGGTCGCGTTCCAGCCACTCATCAGATTCTTGTTTGATGTCGCACTGAGACCGTTGAGAATTTCGGCCGCTGCCAAGATGGTCGCTCCGCTGCAGACGCTGATGATGCGTTTGGTTTCCGTCAACGCCGCTCGAGCTTTTACAAAGTTCACGAGGGGCTGCAGCTTCTTCCCGCGACACTTGCTGCAGTTCCCTTCTCCGCCCTTCCACCAAGCGCCGTTGCCGCCAGGAATCAGAATCGACTCCGTCACCGGGCAATCTTCAAGCGAATAGTCCGCGACAGTGATCGGGCTCCTGTCGAGCTTATCGTTCCTGTGGCGGACATGCGGGGATGTAGAACACGAGACGACATAGAAGTCTTTGGACCCGTTGTCATGCGTGGGCGCCAGCAGCATCTCCATAGGGCCTGCAGAGTGTGAGGGGAGGGTGCAGCGAACGGGGCGTAGGTAAGCGCAATCGGAGAGTCGGAGAGAGAGAGAGAGAGCGAAGGGTCTCACCGTAGATGTCGAGGACCTCAAAATCCGGGAAGAAAATCATGGCGATAGAGTTGGAGTACGTGTTGGTCGGGCGCGGGATGCCGACCGCATCCCACGGGGCCGGGTCGGGCGCGCATCCTTCTTGCGCGCCCCAGTGGGCAGCCAGGAGCTTGTATGACTGGTCGTCTTTACTCCCTCCTTCGCGGAAGGGGCACTCGATCCGACAGGCTCTGGCGGTTGTCGTACAGCGACCCGGCGTCAACCGATGCAAACAGGCTCCTGCGGTTGTCGTACACCGACGCAGAGAGCGACCCGGCCACGAGGGTCGCCAAAGCAAACCAGCGAATGTAGAGCGTCATCATGAACCTGCGACGACCACGGTGGTCTATAAGCACACGGGCGTCCATAAAAGTTGACAGGCGCGCTTGCATTGGATGTGCACAAACAGCTATGCGCAATGTGGAGGTGTACGGGGTCTGGAATGAGAGGGGAGGGGGCGGGGGACAAAGTAGCCTGCGGGGCGGGGGGGGTGGGGGGGGGATGTGCGCGGAGCGGGCTCACGAGGGCATGGACACGCGGTGGGGAGGTGCAATGTCTGGTGAGAGGAGAGGGAGAGGGGCCGCGATGGGTCGGGCGCTAGACGGGGAAGCGCTCTGGGGGAGGGATTTTGGGGGGGGGGGGGGGGGGGGGGGCGAGGCACCTCTCCGCTCGCGCGCCGAGTATATCGTTCTCTCTCATCGAGTCGACGCAAGCGAGCATTCCGAGGATGAACATATGCGAGTGGCGAAAGAGACTGCTCGACTCGCCGCATATGCTCATGCGATGCAGGCTGTGCTCGAGGCCGGCGAGGTAGCCGACGGCGGAGGCCGCCCAAGTACGCTTGCCAAAGGTCCCGCCGCCGACGAGTTTGCATCGCTCCGGGGCGTGTACTGGGGTCTGATTCTGGGCGGCGATGGGCTTGTGTGTCAGTTGGCGGTGCTGCGTCTGTTGGGGACCAGCTTGGGATGGCTGGCTGGCGGCCTCGAGTTAACGGACGGACACCTGCGAGGGCAGGCAGGGTGCGATTCCCACGCAGCCCCGGATGCCGGCGGCGGCGCGAGGGCCGCACCTTGATTGATGGCCACCTCGAGCAAACCCTGGAAGAGGCCTCGCGCAAACCTGGAAGCGGCTCTCGGAACCCTGCTGGGGGGCCATGACGAGTGCTGTTTTCGATGGGCCGGATTTCGCTTGACTTGGTCGGTTTGAGAACTTTAGTGCGGGAGGGTCGGCGAGCACTCACTCACTAGGGCGGCGCCGCAGGGCCGGCCGGGCGCCCAGGGAGTTTGGCTCCCAGATTGCTCGGCTTCCAGGGTGTGAGCCAAGTCCGTGCGTGGCTTCCTAAGTCGGGTTGGGGCAGCGAGCGGCCTGACACGTCTCAAGGCTCCAGGTCTCTCGACTCTGGAGAGAGAGAGAGATTTTTAGCAATACAATACCAAACAACTCTATCTCTAACACTCACACATCATTTGGGGCCTGCGTTGCGTTTTTTCTCAACCCACGTGCCTCTGCACATCCGTTCACGTGCACGGAGCTTCTTGAGCCACCCACCCACCCACCCACCTCACGGCCCGGCTGGGGCTTGGAGCCACCCACCCACCCCACCGACCTCACGGCCCGGCTGAGGCTTGGCACCGGCCGCCCACCCCCACCCACCTCACGCACGGCCCACCCGGCTGATGAGTGAGGCGAGGAAACCCACCCACACCGACCGACCCATCCCCACCACCCAACCAACCCTCCGGCCACGGGAGACACAAGCAAGGTAGCAAAGCACCCAGCCTCGCGCGCGCGCCTCGGCTAGGGTTAGGGTTAGGGTTAGGGTTAGGGTTAGGGTTAGGGTTAGGGTTAGGGTCAGAGAGTTCAAGCCGTTGTGCAGCTCCTAAGAACGGGCCGCTTCGGGTCGGAATGGAGGAACCAGGCAGCGGTCCGTTGACGCGAGCTCTCGGTGAATGCTCCGAGTTCTTCGGGTTAGGGTTAGGGTTAGGGTTAGGGTTAGGGTTGTTAGGGTTAGGGTTAGGGTTACAGGGTTAGGGGTAGCTTGTTGTCGTCGCGCCGATAAGACAGAGACACGGGCAGCAGTGAGCAGACGCGACCCAATCGACGCACCAGAGCATGGTTGGGCGTGTGAGCCGCCATCTTGGACCGTGTGGTGCGTGAGGCGAGTATTTGCAACCGGGAGCTCGCCGCCGCCCCTATGCCGCCGCCGCCGCCCTCCCGAGGCCAGATAATAGCCCAAGTCGAAGAGTGCGCCCCGCCCTCGGTATCTGGGTGGCAGGCGGTGGACTAGAGAGGCACGCCAGAGCACGGCCGGGGGCGCGAGCCGCCATCTTGGACTGTGAGGCGAGTATTTGCCACCGGGAGCTCGCCGCCGCCTCTACGCCGCCGCCGCCGCCCTCCCGAGGCCAGATAATAGCCCAAGTCGAAGAGTGCGCCCCCCGCCCTCGGTATCTGGGTGGCAGGCGGTGGACTAGACAGGCACGCCAGAGCACGGCCGGGGGCGCGAGCCGCCATCTTGGACCGTGAGGCGAGTATTTGCAACCGGGAGCTCGCCGCCGCCTCTACGCCGCCGCCGCCGCCCTCCCGAGGCCAGATAATAGCCCAAGTCGAAGAGTGCGCCCAGCTCTCGGTATCTGGGTGGCAGGCGGGACTAGAGAGGCATGCTGGTGCACGGCTGGGGGCGCGAGCCGCCTCCCGCCATCTTGGACTTTTCTTCGAGAGTCCGTGTGTTGGCTGTTGTTTGTTTGTTTTCTTTCAACGTAAAATCTCTAAAAAAAGCTCAGGACGACCTAACCCACGGTCGAGCAAGGGCAGAGCGGCGCGGCAGCGGCCGGCCGCTCGTGCGCTGCTCAGCAATCCCCGCAGCGCCCAACGCCACCCTGGCCTCCTTGGCCCACGCCACCGCCTGGCGCAGCGCTGGCCCGATGCACCGGCAGCGGCCCTGCCCTTTCGCACACGGCGACGTGCCATTTCGTGACACGACCTCCTGCTCGTAGCAGTTCATCGCGTTGTAGAGACAGCCCACGTCGCGCCTTTGGTCTCTGCCGCACTGCGCCTCGGCGAGCCCGCTCCTCTCGCCTGGCGGCCGCAGGCTGCAGAGCTGCAGCCTGCGCAGGCGAATGGAGGCCGCAACCGAGGCGAAGGGGCCGAGCCAGGCGGCCGCCCACGGCGTCACCTCGACGAAGACGGCGGCGGGCGAGAGTTGCGGGATGTGGACCAGGTGGGCGCCGTGCGGTGAGATGAGCACATCCGCCTCGCCGAACCTGCGCGCCTGGGGGGCGGGACTAGGCGCGCCGTCAGCGCGTTGGCGCGGGAGGCGAGGGGCGGAACGGGCGTCTCGTGCCTGATCGCAGAGCGAGTCCGGCCGATCCGGCAGGTAGACCACCTCGAGGGGAGCGTCAGCCACGCCCGCCGAGAGCAGAGCGACGGGAAGCTGCGACCGCAGGGCGGCGACGGTTGCGTTGGAGAGGCGGCGTCCTCCCGCGTGCGGACCGGGCAGCCGGCACTGGTTCTTTGACCCTCCTCCGCTGCGAGGCCGGTCGAGGACGCGCACGCGGAGCGGTGCGGAAGGAGGCCGCGAAGCGATGCCGCACTTGCTCCAGACGAGGCGGCGCAGCGCGCCCGCTTGATGCACGTCCATCCCTCGCGTTGACGGCCGGAAGGACTTGGTCGTGAGGCAGCCTCGCGGGCCGTCGGCTGGTCCAAAGTGAAGCCGCGTGCTCGGAAAGGCGAGTGCGAGCAGCTCGCGGGTGAGGGGCAGCGCATCAAACTGCCACCAGATTGATTCCGGCGCCGATCCGGCAGCCATGCTCGCTGCGAGCAAAGGATACGTCAGCTCAAGCGTTTGGTGCCCAACATTGATGACGAAGCGCTGGTTGGACGTCGCACGCGGGAGACACCGCCCGCCGCCGTACGGGCATGGCACCGTCCAGCACTGGCCAGGCAGGTATGGCAGGCGCTCAAGGTACGGGTGTGGCCGCCCCATCGAGCAGCACGAGGCCGCGCCGCGCTGCCACGCCACGCGGGAAACGGCGTGGCCCACCCCTTTTCTGAGCCTGGCTGTCAGGCTGTCGGCCAAACCGGAAAGTGGGTCAAAAGTGCCAGCAGCATCCTCGTTGAGCCAGAACGTCGGCTCGCGAGGTGGGTGCTAGTATGAGCCCGCTGAGGCGTAGTGCTCTTGCAGAGGCGGTTAGTGGTGCACTAACCCCGAGAAACCCTTCGGGTCACTCCTCATCGCAAACCCTGTCAGCAGTCCTCCTCCGGGAATGTACGTAAGAGCCACATACATTGAAAATGACCACCGACACGTGTAGGCGCGTATCTTAGCTAAGGCTCGCGCCCTGACGTGTAAGTGCTCATGTGCACCGAGCCCATATACGCACCTGCATGTGTGGACGCGAGTATTAACTAAGATGAGCGCCCACGCATGAGGATGCGCGTCTGCGTCCAGGTAGCCCAGATACCGTCTTCGTGTCTGGGCGCTTATCTTGAGTAAGGCTCGCGCCTACACGTGTAGCTGCGTATCTTGAGATGAGCGCCCACGCTTGTGGCGCCTATCTTAGCTAGTACTCGCGGTGTCGGCGTGGGTGCGTGGCGGTCAGCATACGCACATGCAGACGCGAATATTAGTCAATATGAGCGCTCACACGTGGAGGCGCGTATGTTGACATACGCACCTGCGCATATGGCGCTCAAAAGTGAATAGTTTTCGGTGATACGCGCTCAAGTCGCCTGTGTCATCTGTCCCTGGCTTGCTGGGCGCTGCTTTATGGCGGATCTCCTTGATGCCGCGGAGGATGATGCCGGCGCCGAGGTGCCCGCGGCGGCCGGGTAGCGAAGCGTTCAGACCACATGGCGGTCAGCAACATCGAGTGGAAAGACGTGGCGACGGTCGTCGAGCCAGCCGTGGCCAAGTGTCTCAACCCCGGCCTGCGCGAGAGGAGGACTTGACGGAGAAGGCCGCACCTTCTTTGTCGTCCGCAAGCGCCCCGAGGGGGCCGCCGTGAAGTATTGGCGCTCATCTCAAGATACGCAGCTACACGTGTAGGCGCGAGCCTTACTCAAGATAAGCGCCCAGACACGAAGACGGTATCTGGGCTACCTGGACGCAGACGCGCATCCTCATGCGTGGGCGCTCATCTTAGTTAATACTCGCGTCCACACATGCAGGTGCGTATATGGGCTCGGTGCACATGAGCACTTACACGTCAGGGCGCGAGCCTTAGCTAAGATACGCGCCTACACGTGTGGGTGGTCATTTTTGACCCACTTTCCGGGGTTTGCCCAGGCTGTCCAGGTGCCCTCGAGTGATTCTCGAGGTTCTCGAGGTTGTAAAATTCTCGAGGTGGATACTCGAGTATCCTTTGGTGTCCAGTCCGAGCCTGGCTGTTCTTCACCTTACTACCTACCTACCTATCCTTTGGCCGTATTGGGTAGGAAGCGAGGATTGGTGTGACGCGATCCACGCAGGCGTGGTTTCTGGCGGCCGACCGTCAAGTGTTTGCGTTGAGTGGGGTGGGGTGCGCCCCAAGCCCACAGGCCCACGCCCTATCTGTCGGTCTGTCGGGCACAGCTGTCAGGCACTGTCAGGTGCCTCTGTCAGACCAGCTGTCAGGTGCTGTCAGTGCTGTCAGGTGCTGTCGGGTGCATGTCTGAGGCGAGGTGATCTGAGCTGTCGGGTGCTGTCGGACGGAGCTGTCGGGTGTTGCTGTCAGACGCTGTCGGAGCTGTCAGTAGTCAGAGCTGTCAGGTTGCTGCTGCTGTCACAGACGTTGGGCTGTTGCTGTCAGGTGCTGAGTGTCAGGTGGTGCTGTCGGGGTGCTGTCAGGCTCTGACACACATCAGCCACAGTTATGACACCATCAAGAGGGCGCTGACTATCAAGGGGGCGCTGACGCCGATGACGCCGGCGGCTACGCAGCTGCCTCCGCCTCCTACGGCGTGATCACGCCGGCGGCGGCGGCCGCCTGGGGAGCGCAGATGGCGGCGCAGGCGCAGGCGGCGGCGGCGGCACAGACGGCGGCGGCCACCCCCACCCAGACGCCGTAGGCATATGACTGTAGGGCCCCAGAAGGCTAGCTGGTAGCTTCATTTGTAGTAGCACAGCCGCCGGTGCTAGAGAGAGGTCCGCAGAGGTGGGGCGGGAGGGTTGAGAGAGAGGCCCATGACCATCCCATGACTACATGGACCACACTCACATGTCTTTGCATGAATGATGTAATTTTGTTATACCCTCATGGGGCACAAGAAAGAGGCTCTACGGGGTCTGTGTACGGTCTGTGCTGCTGTCGGGCTGTCAGTGCTGCTGTCAGGCCACTGTGTGCTGTCGGGCTGTCAGGCAGCTGTCAGGCTGTCACGTTAGGGCCTGACAGCGACGGGTCGCCTCGCCTGTCAGTCTAGGGTACCATACTTCCGGGCCGGTGTGCGGGGAGCGAACCTTAACGACCGCCCAGAAGCTTTCTGAGCGACCCAATCGGGCCAGGATCATCAGAATATGTCCCCTCCACAGCATCGTGGGCGTTTGAGCGGTATTTGAGGAGCACCGCCACTCTGAAGTTCGGCCGGGTGGTCTGCAGACCCCCCCCCCGGAGCAGCAGAGGCTCCGTGGGGTCGCAGAGTCGACGCTGGGAGTCGCACTCGTCAAACCGTCGCATGACCACGCAGTCCGCACGTACCGCCCACATCCCCTCCACCGCTCAGAAGGCGCAGATCGACCGCCGGGCCGCGTAGTCGTCGTTAAGGAGCGGTTTTTGGAGCCGTACGAAGAGGTCCCAGACGGGCGAACATGCGGTTTTTCGATGACCACGCGCGATGTGGTATCTGGTTTTTGCTAAAAACGGGCCGCCTAGTGCAGCATCACTAGTACAACACGCAACCACACTGAGAGCTCCACACTAGCCGGTATAGGCGAGCCCCGGCGGCCTCACCGTCGCCGCTCGCGGCGGAGCCGACGGCGGAGCCACGGGCCGGTGCGACCTTTTGGGGGCCCATGAGCTCGCCAGGACGTCACCGATGGCTCGGCGCGCCTCTTCCCGCTAGCGCGGGACGGCCTGCCTACAGGAGGGAGGGGGGGGAGACGGAACTGAGCCCTAGGTTCGTGCAAAAGCGCCGGCAAGGGCTGGGAGAGGGGCGGCAAGCGACGGGCGGGTGAGCGACCTTTTGAGCGGTCATGAGCCGGCAGGGAGGCCGGCGATGGCTCGGCCAGCTCCTTCCCGGCGGGTTCGTCGGGCCGTGCCTGGTCGGCGGGGCTCGGGTGAGGTGAGCGGGCCCGGGAGTCGCATCTGCGCGTCCCCGGCAGTGGCAGTGTGTAGATGGGAAGTGCGGAGATGGGAGGCAACGCGCCTGTTTGATGGCCGCACGAGGCAAAGTTGGGCGCTCCGAGCGTCTTCTCGCCGAGAACGAGCGGGCTGTGCATCGTGGGGGGGTGACTGAGAGGGAGGTGGTCGTACGCTCACTTTGTCGGCCGCGCGCGAGGTGAATACTGGGTGTGAGGCGCGCAGGAGGCGAGGTTGGGCGCGCCGGCGGTCGAGCCACCGAAGAATTCGACGTGGCGCAGCTCCGTGCCGGCGGGGACGACCAAGCACATGATGTCGGCGGCGATCGCGCGACGAGCGAGAGCCGCAGGGGCCCTCTGAGAGCCAGGCGCCGAAAAGCAGCGTGGGCGGCGGCCGCGATCAGCCACCTGTGGGCGGCTTCCGGGGTCGCGGTCAAGCTCGCGACGGGGTAAATCTGGTGCTTCTAGTATCACTGGTGGGCTGGGTGTGCAGCAGCATCGCTCAAAAAGAGGCAAAAAACTCGGCAACTGTTTGGAGTGTCTACTTTCTCGACACACCGTTCTCGGCCCGGCCGGAAAGCTGGCTGGTGGTCGCGCGCGGCGCGTCAGCGCCACTCCGACTGGTCGGGCACCTCGGCTGGGTCCATCGGCAAGAGGCCCGCGCCGTCGGGCGGCCCCGGGAGCGCATGATGCCCCTCCGAGAGGCGCTGACGCCCCGCCGAGATCGCGCTGGTTTGGCACGAAAAGACGATGCGCCAGGGGGGGGGGGTCAAGTATGGTACCCTAGATCAGGCTCTGCTGTCAGGCTGTCAGATACGTGCTGTCAGACTGTCAGAGAAAGTGCTGTCAGCGCTGTCAGGCTGTCGGGCACTGTCAGGCGCTGTGTTTGCTGTCAGGCTGTCAGACCAGAGGGCTCAGACCCCTTTGGGCCGCGAGAGTACCATGAGTGAGTATTCTTGATACAAAACCACGACGACAGCAGTCGACTCGCATCGGTTGCCTCCATGAACGGCGGAGCTATTCTCGCGTCCACACCACACCTGGCTCCAACGTGGACACGCCCATAGCTGGGGACACTACTAGGTCACGCATGGCATCAGAAGTTTTATCTCTGGGCCCCGAAAGGCATCTCTAGCAGCGTCGTTACGCATGCTCCCTCCCCTCCTGGGCGCAAGCGCCTCACGTCTCGACAGAGCGTAAGCTCCGTTGGACTTGCGTTGGTGTGCGACGAGACGCGAGTTTTTCGCCATCGCATCGACCGCAGCAAACCACTCGCCGCAACAGCCGGAGGCATCGCCGCAACGCTGGCTGCGCCGCGGTCCCGCACCCGTCGACGAAGCTCCCCCCGCGGAAGACCGCGCGTAGCGACGCCTTGTCGATCGAGATAGATGAGCGCGCTTGAAGCTCTCGCCCCCCCACACTCGCACACTGGTCACTGCGCAGCTGCGTGCACACACCTACTGCGCGGTACTGGTACTGCCCCTGAGAGTTGGTTTTACGAGTGGGATCAGCACACACTCACACACAATACTCACCATACCATACTACCCCGGAAAAAGTTGGAACGACCTGGGCTGTCGTCCAGCATTAAAAAAATGCAGGCAAATATTATATTCGACAGAAATGGGGACCGCCAGAGTTGGGCCGCTGCTCGCCCCTCGCTCTCGCTTTATACAGCGACGCCTTTCGGGAGGAAGCAGGGGAGCGGCCGCCCCCCAGCCGGGTTTGCCACCAACAATAGACCACAGCCTCACGCCGCCCAGGCGCCGTCTCTTAGGCGCAGCACGGAGGCGACTTCTTCGCAAAGACGCGGCGGAGGCGGTTCAGAATGCGGCGGGCCCTGGAGCTGCACTGCCGACACTCTGCCTCCGGAGGGGATTCGCCTATGAATATGCGAGGCAAGGCTCAAGAAGGAACCTTCGAGAGGCCGGCGCGCGACCTCTGCGCGCGCCGCCGCCCGCACACTCCTCCCCTTGCCCTCCAGCAGCCGCCTCGGCCTCCTCCGCAGCGCCCTCCTCCGCAGCGTCCTGGACATTCACCTCCTCCTCCGCGTCGGCGTCCGCCGCCGGAGCGCCGTCGTCGGCGAGGCGCGCCGCCTCCTGCGCCTCCGCCATCGACGCATCCGAGCAGCAAAGCCCGCCGCTCTCGGGCTTCGCGCACATTTTGTTCTGCATGAGCTCCTCGCAGATTCTTGATCCGTGCTCCGGAGTGTCGCCCTCGGGGCCCTTCTGACACTGCTCGGCGGTCAAGCAGGACACCTCGGCTTGGCCGGCAAGCGGGAACGTGAGCAGGAGCAGCCGGTAGAGTGGGCTCATGTTCAGAGCGCCACAGAGCGCCACTGGCAAGCCTGAAAAAGAATTTAAGGGTAACTGCACGCCCCCTTTCGACTTTGAGCAAGTGGTACCACTTTGTCGCCGCAGCCTCCTGAGCACCCCCACGCCGGTTGGGGCTGCTCTCCGCCCACCAGCCGGCCACAGGCCGCCACCCTGGCCGGCCGGCGTCGAGAGAACGGCCAGACTCGACCGACCGGGTGTCGCGCCGCTGCCTGCTTCTCGCGCAGCTGTAGCAGCGCCAGCGGCTCGGCCGCGCATCCTTCACACACGCCGCCACGACCAAGCTGAGCGGGCCCAGTGTCGAGGTCTGGTGCGAGCTGCATGTGAGCGGCTTTGGCCACAGCAGGTCCACCAGACGGATCTCAAAGCTTGCCGTCGGCGTGCTGTCGTGGCGAGAGCCGAGACCGCTGCAGAGGAGCCGAGTGCAGTGACGATCCAGAGGCTACCAGGGCCACCAAGTGGTAGCCCTTGCCCATTCTGATCAGGGCTGTGCTTTGGTGGGGTTGTGTTTGAGCATGTGTGAAGTGGGAGTGCGTGCCGGCGGTGTCTGTGGGTGAAACGGGCGTGAGTGAGGCCGTAAGAGCCGTGGTATGAGCCAGAGTGGGCTTCATCACCCAAAATAAGGACGGTTTGGGACAGCTCAGACTTGGTACTGATGAGCCTGGGCCAGGAGGGCGACAGAGAAGGCGAGGTGGTGAGCTGGGAAGCCGCTTCATCGGCACCTGGACGTGTCGCGATGAACTGCCGAAAAGTACTATTTGCGGCTATTGCTCAAAAGATCGGGAGACAAGGCCTACATATTATGACTGAATCCTTGCGCCTGGTGCATGAGGGCTGCGGGTCGGGACATTTCACGGTCGGTGGCGCCGGTGTTGGCCTCCGGAAAGCCCTCGCAATCGCCTCGGATGGGGTCCACCGGAGACAATCTCGAGCCCTCTCCGTGGCATCACGAGCCGGTGTGAGCTTGCAGACCCAAGGTAAGTGCGGTTCGGGACAGCTCGGGCCTGCTACTGATGGGCCTGGGCCAGGAGGGCGACAGAGAAGGCGAGATGGTGAGCTGAGACGCTGGAGAGTCCGCGTGTGACCGTGTCGTGATGCGACTCCCCCGAATCAGTATTTAGCGCACTCCGCGACTCACGCGAGTTTCAATGTCGCCCCCCTGGCTGAGGCAGTTACTCACCACATCTGCACCCTATCGGAAGGAATTCCTCCCAGCGACGTTCAAGCACTCCCGCTCCGCACTAGACACGGAGGAGAGATTTCCATTCTGGGCGGC
>NW_005201791.1:423904-430902 GCF_000372725.1 Emiliania huxleyi CCMP1516 | reverse complement strand
GTGCCACGAAGTGCTATTTCCTGCTCCCAGCCCACCACCTCGCCTTCTCTGTCGCCCTCCTGGCCCAGGCCCATCAGTAGCAGGCCCGAGCTGTCCCGAACCGCACTTACCTTGGGTCTGCAAGCTCACACCGGCTCGTGATGCCACGGAGAGGGCTCGAGATTGTCTCCGGTGGACCCCATCCGAGGCGATTCCGAGGGCTTTACGGAGGTCATTATCGGCGCCACCGACCGTGAAATGTCCCGACCCGCAGCCCTCATGCACCAGGCGCAAGGATTCAGTCATAATATGTAGGCCTTCTCTCCCAATCTTTTGAGCACTAGCCGCAAACGGCGCTTCTAGGACGATAGAGAGACCGCGGGGGCGGGCACGAGTCCTCGACCGAAGAGAGCCGGCCTCACTTCACGGGGAGGGGCGGCGTGGCGATCCAGTGCCGCCGCCCTCGCCCGAGGAGTTGGGCATGGGACCACCGGAGGTGGAGTCAACAGGAGCAGGCGGAGTGGGCGAGACGGCGGCGGGGCCGCGGCCGAAAAAGGCTAGGAGGGGGGGTCGGGCTCCGCATCCGTTGCCCAACCAGCGGAAAGCGAGTGGGGGGAGGACCGAGGGGATAAGAGGGCCCCTCCAGACCGAGGGGGGGGAGGCCAGACCGGGAAGCCTCGAGGGGTGACGTCGAGTGAGGATGTACGTCGTGTGCGTGTCTGGTGTTTATTAGCTCCGAGTAGAGGGGGCGCTCCGCTGCTAGGGGAAACCTGGAGCGCGGACTAACCCTCGGAGACCCGTGTTTACTTTACGGCCCTTTCCCTGCGAACGCGCACCCCCTGGGCTAGGGCTCTCTTGCCCGCAACCCGATGCCAATCATCCGGCCCGCTGGGTGCGCTTCTCAGCTCCCCGGCCCTGGGTGTGCGGTTGCCGAATGCACTCCAAGTGCTCCAAGATCATCCGGCCCGCTGGATGCGCTTCTCAGCTCACCGGCCCTGGATGTGAGGTTACCGACTGCACTCCAAGTGCTCCAAGTGCTTTACATACCTAACTTCACACACCTCTCCTTAAAATCCCTGTGTGGTGGCGGCGTGCCGTCCTCCCATCCCTCCCTTGGGTTGTCTGTTTTCTTTCTTTCTTTCTTTTACACACCTAGAGACACACCGATATAGCCCGTCCACACCGGCAGCGCCCTTCCATCGACGGCTTAGCGCTAAGCATAGCATCATCTCTCTCGCGACAGCCCACCCTCAGTGGGTGGGCGACCGCCCTTCTCGCTCTCTCGCTGTCCTCGGGGCGGCCGCCGAGGTACTGCCGTGGGACACCCTGAGCCCCGATATACCTCACTGCCCTGGCGCCCACACCTCGATCTTCTTGGGCTGCAGCTGGTTCGACAGGTCCTCTCCGTGGCCTAGGCGGCCGTCTTCGCCCTTGCCCCACGTGAAGACGGCGCCGTCGGCGGTGCGGGCGAGGCTGTGGTGCAGTCCAGCCGACGCGGCGACAACGCGCTGCCCAGCCAAAGCCTCGACCTTGCTCGGCAGCAGCTCAGCGTGCCGCTCGTCGCCGTGGCCCAACCGGCCAAAGCGTCCATTGCCCCAGCTCCAGACGGCGCCATCGGCAGTGAGGGCGAGGCTGTGATCGCCTCCAGCCGATACGGCGACGACACGCCGCCCAGCAAAGGCCTCGACCTTCGTTGGTGGCAGCAGCTGGTACTGCACGACGCCGTGGCCCAACTGGCCATAGCCTCCCCAACCCCAGCTCCAGACAGCGCCGCTGGCGGTGATGACGAGGCTGTGGTTGCCTCCAGCCGACACGGCGACAACGCGTTGGCCAGCCAAGGTCTCGACCCTCCTCGGCAGCAGCTGGCGCTGCTGGTTGCCGTGGCCAAGCTGGCCATCGCTTCCACCGCCCCAGCTCCAGACGGCTCCGTCGGTAGTGATGGCGAGGGTGTGGAAAACTCCTCCCGACACGGCGACGACGTGCTGACCCACCAAGGCCTCGACCTTCTTCGGCAGCGGCTGGCGCTGCTCGTCGCCGTGGCCCAAACGGCCGTCGTTTCCATAGCCCCAGCTCCAGACGGCGCCGTCGGCGGTGACGGCAAGGCAATGGTGCAGTCCCGCCGACACAGCGACGACGCGCTGCCCCGCCAAGGTCTCGACCTTCTTGGGCAGCAGCTGGCGCTGCTCGTCGCCGTGGCCCAGCTTGCCCTCGCTTCCTACGCCCCAGCTCCAGACACTGCCGTCGGCGGCGAGGGCGAGGTTGTGCTCGGATGCGGCCGACACGCTCACAGCGCGCTCGCCGCCCAGCGGCGACGGGAGGAGGGTCGGCGTGTTGAGCAGCGTCACGCCCTCACCATGGCCAAGTGGCCCTGGACTTTGGCCGAGGTGGCGTTGATTCGGCGCTGAGCCGCACGATGAGAGCCGCCCCTCCCCGTCGATGAAAACGCTGTGCTGCATTCCTGCCGCCGCCCTCGCGGGCGGGTTGGACTCGCGCAGCAACGCAGAACAGCACAGCCACCGCACGGCGCAGCCCTCGTTCTCTGGCTGCGCCGGCAGCTCGAAGCCGCGCTCTCGCGCCCACAAGCGGATGCCCTCCACCACAAGCGAGGCGTGAAAGAGAAGCGAGACGGCCGCGACGCGAGCGATGTCGGCGGGGTTGTTGCAGCGAGAGAGGGCGCGCACGAGGAGCTCCGTCGGGAGGTCGAGGAGACAGGCGGGTGGCGGCGTGTCTGGATAGGTGGCGGCGGTGGAGGCGGCGGCGGCGATGCTGCGCGAGCGGCGCGAGCGGCGCGGCGGGGTGGACTTCGCGAAGAAAAGAATTTCGAGAGCGCAGACCATTTCAAATCGCGCTGCGTGCCTGGCGCTGTCCCTTGTCAGAAGCAGGAGAACTCCCGTTGCCTGGGCGGCGGCGAACACAAGTCAACTCAGCAGAGGGCGCACACATCCCTCGCCCCGTTGTCCACTACTTCGTTGGCGCGGTCCTCGAGAGCATGAAGTCCTCGAAACCCGTCACCCGATTCCCGTTCATACTCTCTCTACACTCGATTTCCCCGCGGCACTGTCCATTATTGCGTGTGTTGCTTTTACGTAGTCCTAGCCGGGGGCTTGATAATTTTCGGGCTAGTCTTGTCGCATCCAGAGTGAAGAGTGATACAGTGCTCTTCCTGTGTGAGCTGTGGTGTTGGAACCTGCTGCGTCGCAAAATTGCAACATGCCCTTCCGCCCGCCCCGCTGCTCAATGTCGCCATCGGTGCTGATCATCCGGGCTGCCGCGCGCCCTTCGCAGTACGAAAAGATCGGCCGACGGCGAGAGCAGTCGGGCTAGATATTAACTCTTCGCATTCGCCTAGAATTTTACCTCCCCCCTCCCTTCTCCAGTAACGTCAGTGCATAAAGCTCTCCCCATGACATGATCTGGCTGATGAATGCGGAAATGCACCATGGAAGGTTGGTGTGCGGCGGGCCGGTGATAAGGGCGGCCCTCCGTGGCGATGGCGCTAAGAGGTTCCTCTTTTCGGCTTTCGCCAGCCTTTGCAGGCATCCTAAGTTCGGCGGCTCAGCCTCCTCTGCGCCAGGGATCGCGCGAGGCGCAGCACGCCCTGTGTCGTCTGCGCGAGATCCTAGTCCCTGGTTCACCGAGGTGCCCCCTACAGGGAGTCAGCTCAGCCGCGTTCCTTGTAGTGTGATGCCTTTAAGTCTTTAGGTGTTCGATGTGCTAGCTTGTGAGGCCTTGACAAACTTGATCTCTCGTGCGTGAGTCGTCGCCTCTTCTGTGGTGAGGTGGTCGAGTCCCACTCTCCTTAGTTCTTCATTCACTCGCCTGCTCAGTCGTAGTCTGCCGTAGTAGTCAATCGTCCCCATGGGTTCTACTTTGTCGCTGATTTCTTTCATGGTCGAATCGCTGACTCGGTCGCTCTTGCGTCTTATTCGTCGGAGCCTAGTTTTGGCCTCTCCCGAGTACGCTTGCATGTTTCTCACTAATAGGTTCAAGACCGCCTTCCAGGTTTGTTCGGGTTTGATGTCTTCCTCCTCGTAGAAGGAGACTATTATTTGATTCCACATGTGTAGGTGAAGTGCGTTGTGGACCTCAGGCGTGTCCGCCGAGGTTCCGATGATGGTGAGTAATCTCGGCGGTTGTATGTCTAGTGACTCTCCTTGTGCAAAGACCGCCCGGACGACTGGGCATACGTCGAGGTGTCGCAGCGTTTCGGAGGTTCTGTTACAAAGCCTGCACCTCGTGTGTGTTGTGGTGTCTAGTCCGTACGCCTTGAGCTGTTTCCGAAGGACCAGCTTCCTGTAGAGGATGTGTCGGCAATAGTTGTCGGTGATTGTGGGCGGAACTAGCGTGCTGTGTATCGCTCTTGCAGCGTTAATCCAATCCTGGGGGTGGACTACTTTGTTGCTTGTCTCAACTTTGTGGCGGAATCTTGACGAGCTGTCGTGCGGTCGGTCGGGTCGCGGTACTCGCGCCCTTGAGTCTCTTTCTGCCTCTCTTATCCACCCTGGGCTTTGTAGGAGGTCCTTCTCCCAGTTTTTGAGGATCTTGGGTTGGGTCATATTCTTCCTGCTCAGGTACTTTGTGATGTCGCCGACGCTTATCTGATCGAGTGGTTTGTCGATCCCGTCGAATGTGTATGTCGCAGGGTGTGGCCAGGCCACCTCCTCGCTCTCTTTGTAGCCTTGTCCCCACTGTAGGGCGGGTAGTGGGTTCAGTCTGAGGAATTCGTCCTTAGTTATTTTCGTTCCTGGGTGGACTATTCCTTTGGCGTCTTGTTCGGCTAGCCAGTATTCCTCGTGCCAATGTCCGGCTCTCTTTTTGAGGGTTCGTACCAGGTACTTGTGGTTGTTTGCTACTGTGTCCTCTACGTCAAGGTAGGTGTAGACTCGTGCTGGTTCGAATTTTTCCTTTGGCGATGGGGCTGGGCCCGTTGTTGTTTGTCGAGGGTGTCTGCCTTTGTTCGTGACTACTGGGCCGTCGTGTAGGTTCAATAATTTGACTCTGAGCTCTAGTTTGACCTTCGTGGAGAGAGTTCGGAGCTTGGCTGCTACTGGCGGTCTTTGTAGCATTTTCAGGCTGCGGTCGTAGCCGTGCCAGATTTCCCTTTTTAGGAGGTTGGCCTTCCTGTGCGCAGGGTTGAACCCCCCTTTGTTGAGGATTATACCTAGCTCGTGCCAGGCGTAGTACACTTTCGCTCGGTCCGTGGTGTGCCATTTGCCTCCTGTTAGCGGCACGATTATCTGTTCATCTGTCGATCTGGGGTAGCGGAAATTGATGTATGGGTCGATGGAGGTGGCGAGGTATGCGGTATCGTCCGATGTGAAGTAGTTCGTGACTGTGAGTAGTTGGGCTGTGTTGAAGAGATTGTGAAATTTCGTTATTGAGGGGGGGAGGGGGAGGGTAGGGTTGTTAAAGATTGGTGTGGAGCGCGCCTCGAGCGGGTTGTCTGATCCTAAATATTTTAGTTGGAGCTCTCTTATATCATTTATGGCCTTGATCCAGAATGACGGCAGCTTGGAGGGGGCATCCCTTCGTTGCGCCCCCGGGTCGAGGCATCTGGTGAGGTCGTAGGCCTTGCATGAGGTTAGTACTGAGGATCGTCCTATCTCGGCTCTGGCGAGCCACAAGTCGAGGAGGGTCTTATACTGGCCTCTGCTTGCGTCTAGGTATCTGAGAAGTGCTTTTGCTCGTATGGCTTTGACGTGTTGCTCCCAGTCGCAAAGGGCGACTCCTAGGCCTATGAGCTCGTGTTTGGGGGGGGTGCCCCCGCCAGCGCTCCACTCTAGTCTTCTCGGGGCATGTGGGTTCTTAATCCACGGGGCTCTGTCTAGGTCCTCGTATGACCCTTCCTCTTCGGGGTCCAGGGCGGGGTGCTTGTCCCACATAAGGTGGTTTACGTCCGTGATGAGCTGTTCGTTGAACCACTCGGGTGGGTCCATCGTGAACGCCCAGTATCTGGGACGAGAGAAGATTTTAAAATTGGCGACTAGCGCTCTTCCTGTGATCTTCATGTCTTTGAGTCCTCTTAGGCTCGCCATTGAAACCTTGATTTTGGTGTAGAGTTCTTCCCAGAATTTATTGGACTCTTCTTGGGTCTCTTCGAGGTAGTATGGTATTCCTAGTATTTTAGTGTAGCTCCCTCTCTCTAGCCATTTGATGAGTCTGCTCCTCCCGTTTAGTGTCGGCGGCGGTTGGTGCTTCAGTGGTCCCAGTCGTATCCCTTCGAACTTGTTGGGGTTAGCTCTCATCCCTGTGGCTTCCTCATAAATCTGTAGTATTATCCACAGCTTGTCAATTTGGGCGTAGTCTTTGAGTAGTGCCTGGGTGTCATCTGCGAAGAGAGACGCTACTAACTCAACTAGGAGAGATCTATCATCTGGGTCGGTAATCTGGATACCTTCTGGTCGTACGTGTTGGCCGTCTATATCGACTCCCTCTTCGAGCATCCTTGTCAGTGCCTCGGCTACGAGGAGGAATGCTAGGGGAGAGAATGGGCATCCTTGTGGGACTCCGGATCTGATGTCAAAGGGGTTACTCTTTTTACCATTCGCCTTGACTCGTCTTGTGGGGGGGAATTTTGTGTTTGATAGTAGGCCCATCTTGGCGATGGCTTCTTCGCCCATGTTTAGAGCGTGCATCGCCTCGTGCATGTATTCCCAGCTGACTCTGTCGAAGGCTTTTTCCCAGTCGAGCGCTAAAATGATTCCTTCTTGGTCCATCTCGTCTGTGTATGCTTGGATGAGTTTCAGGAGGTGAGAGGCCTCGTTAATTATTCTACCCGGGACGAATCCCAGCTGGGCTGGGGAGATCACCTTGGTGATCCTAGTCTTGAGCCTGTTGACTAGTATGCGGGCATAGACCTTGTAGCCCACTTGGAGCATGGTGAGTGGCCTGTAGTTTCTAATTTCTCTCGGATCGCCCTTTTTATAGAGGCATATGATGTCTCCTTGTGTGAGGCACTCGGGGAGGTGTCCGGTCTTCGCGGCCTCGTTGAAGAGGTCGACTAGGTGGGGTATGAGAAT
>NW_005201791.1:417660-419573 GCF_000372725.1 Emiliania huxleyi CCMP1516 | reverse complement strand
GCTCATCCAGCAGCTGCTGCGACAGCTTCGCCACCGCCTCGGGTCCGCCAGGTCTATCCACCTTGTTGGCGGCGACCACCAGAGGGCACTGCACCTCCTTCGCATACCGAATCGCCTCTCGCGTCGTGTCCTGCGCGAGAGATGGGGAGAGATGGGGAGAGATGGGGAGAGATGGGGAGAGATGGGGAGATATGGGGAGATGTTGGGAGTGGCGCAGCGCGAGCCGTGCCTGCGCGAGATATGGGGAGATATGGGGAGATATGGGGAGATATGGGGAGATATGGGGAGTGACGCAGCGCGAGCCGTGCCTGCGCGAGAGATGGGGAGAGATGGGGAGAGATGGGAGATGTTGGGAGTGGCGCAGCGCGAGCCGTGCCTGCACGCCCGCGTCAAGCGCCACCACGAGCACTATCAGATCCGTCGCGTGCGCGCCTAAGGTAAGGTACGGTACACTTCTCCACACACACAAGGTGGTGGGGCAAGGGCCAGGCTAGTCCCTCGCATCCCCACGCCCGGCCGCGTGCAGGAGCTGGCACGGCATTCAAAGTGCAAGCACTGGCCCGGGGCACGTGCGCACCGCGTTCGCGCATCGCAGCAAACAGCTCGTGGCCCGGCGTGTCGATGAAGGTGGCGCCGAGCTCCCTCCCTCCCGACGCGCCGACCGAAAAGGCAGAGATGGCCTGCGCGTGAGCTCAACAGAGGCATTCTCAAACAAACAGCAGTGCGTCCTACGCGAGAAATCGGCGACGGCCGAGAGGTTGCCTGCGTGATGCCTCCGGCCTCGCCCGCGGCGATGGAGGAGCCACGCAGCGCGTCAAGCAGCGAGGTCTTGCCGTGGTCCACGTGTCCCATCAGCGTCACCACCGGCGGGCGAAGCGGCAGCTCGGCGAGCTCTGCTGCGGACGGCGCCGGCCGCGGGACGGCGTCGACTTGCTGCAGCGAGACGGAGCGGCCGGTCTCGAGGGCGACGAGCTCGATGAGCTCGCGGCCGACCGGCGCGCTCTCCGACGCGAGCGGCTCGCCCAGCGACTCTGCCAGCGCCAGCAGCCCTTCCGGAGACATGCCGAGCAAGCCGGCGAGCCTGCCAGCGCTGCACAGCTCCGGCACCAGCACAGGATCGCCCGGGCCGCGGCGGCGCGCAGCCTTTGGCGCACCGCTGGCCAAGTGCCGCCTGGGCGAGGCGCTGGCGAGGCGGCCATCCAGCGACTGCCACAGCGGCCGGCACAGCAGGCTCCGATGGCATCGGGTCGTCGCGGCGCGCATGCTGCCTAGCGAAGAAAAGAATTTGAGCCCGCCTAGCGAAGAAAAGAATTTGAGCCCGGGTTAAACAAAATCTCTCACAGGAGTCCCTGTGTGGTTGGGCGTTTGATTTGCTCGACGATCACCCTCAAGCAGCATGGTGCGCGCCCCGCCCGCCGGGCACACGGGATACCCGACGCCTCCCGTGCACGCCACGCGGGAGGTAGTAGTAGAGATCGGCAGCGAGCTGAGACGGGTGGATACCCCAGCTCCGCGTGCCAGTAGCCCTGCCACAAGGCGCCAAACAGCACCACATTTAGCGACCACCAGAGCACCAGACGAGGTGCTGCCCGCCGAGGCCCGCGCACGCGAGGAAGCACGAGACACGACGGCGTGTGGGCCGCTCGGCGAGCAAAAACACGGGCGACGCCCGCGGCTCGCGCGGCAAGAAGGCGAGAAGGCGAGAAGGCGAGAAGGCGAGAAGGCGCAGAAGGCGCAGAAGGCGCAGAAGGCGCAGAAGGCCCAGAAGGCCCCCCCCTCCCCCCCACCAACTCGAACTGGGGACCAGCCGGCACGAGAACGGGACACGAGCGAGAGAGCCACCACGCCGGACAGGGAGAGATACAACGGCGAAGCACCAGCTCATATACCTGTATTATTATGCCGCGCGCCTC
>NW_005201791.1:396404-417343 GCF_000372725.1 Emiliania huxleyi CCMP1516 | reverse complement strand
CGGCCGCCTCGGGGTTGGCATTGTGATTCTCGCACCGAGGCCGCCTCGCGAGCGAACCCACTAGGATACTCGTTGTAGTACCAGGGTGAAGACACAGCAGCTGATTGTGACACAGCAGCAACGCGATGCCATGGCGGGCCGCCCCACCGAGCCTGCGCGGTTCCGAGAAGAACAGTAAGTACGCGCGCTTCTCGATGTCTCGCCGCTTCCCGCTCTGGGCGCTGCGCGTGCGCGACCTCATCGCGCTTCCCGACAAACATTTGGCACGGCACGAGGATCTGGCCGCGCGCGGCCTGCTGCACGAAATCACGGAGGACGATGAGTGCGTGCTCTTTGTGAGCCACACATGGCTCGGCAGCTCCCATCCGGACCCGGACGGCTGCAAGCTCCGCCTTCTGCGCGGGCTGCTCATGGACGGGCTCAACGGGAAGCTGGACATCCACGAGTGGCCACTGCAGCGGCTCGTGTGGGGCGAGATGCACATCTCGGCCAAGCACCTCGCCGAGCACCTTGCCGACGGCTACCTTTGGATTGACTACTGCTCGATACCGCAAGCGGCTGAAAACGTCGAGGCGCGCCTCGACGCCATCAGCAGCATCGGGACCTACATCACCTCGTGCTCGCTCTTCGTCGTACTCGCGGGCGCGTGGCGGCACGAGGGCGGCGCGCCTCGCGACTATCGGGCCTGGAGTCGTCGCGGTGAGGCCACCGCCTCCGCGGGCTGGGTGTATGAGCTGCGGCGTTCGCACGCACGCCCTTGAACTTGTAGGGTGGTGCCGGCTCGAGCAGCTTGCGAATGCTCTCTCGCCGATGCCAAAGTGGCAGATCGTCGCCCAGTCCTCCTCTTCCGTCTTCACCTACGGCGGCTGCGGGCAGATGGCCAGCAACTGGCTCGCGACTCCAGTCGGCCACGGCGATTTCACCGTCGAGAGCGACAAGGAGGACACACACGAGACACACACACACACACACACACACACACACACACACACACACACGGCTCACCCACGCGCACCGGGCCTTGCACATTTGATGCCGTGGGGCTCCTGTCGTCTAGACGTGGAGTCGCGAGGGTCGCCTGGCCCTTGCCCCACCACCCTGTGTGTGTGGAGAAGTTTACACCGCACCGCACCTTAGGAGATCCTGGGCCCGCGGATCCTCGAGCTGCTCAACACGCGCGCGGCGCACGCCCTCTCCACCGGCGAGCTTCTCTGGTACCGCGTGCTCACGGTACGAGGCCTAGCGTAGTTCGGCGCAGCATCAACCCTTTCAAAGTCGGTGTCGAGCCACCGGCGTAGCAACGCGTCGGCCAACCCACAAATCCGTGCAAACGTAGCTGCTATGCGCATTGTATCTGCTGCCTCACAGTTCCGTGCAAGCTGAGCTGCTCGGGCGCGCAGGCGCTCGCCGAGGCCATCCTCGCGGGCACGGGCAGCGAAGTGGACCTCCCTCAGCAGAGTGAGCCACTCGACGCCTGGCTGCACCGCATGCAGTTTTCCTCGCCCACCGACGGGCGCCGTTCCGGACTGACGCCGCTTCGCTTCGCAGTCCTGGCACGCCGCGGCGACCTCGCCAGCGAGCTGATTGCGGCGGGCGCAGACGTCGAAGCCCCACTCGCGCAAGGGCACCCCTCGTTCGACTTTATCCGAGGCGAGACCATTCTGTACCGGCTGTGCCGCTTTCGCGATGCGCCCGAGCTGGTCAGTCTGCTCCTCGACGCTGGCGCGGACCCGACGCGGCACGATAAGGAAGTTGGTGCGACCCCGCTCCACACCGCCCTCGCTGGCGGCCACGCCGGCAACATCCGTGTCCTGATGGAGCGCTGCGGCGGCGCCATGCTGCGCTCCGTCACCGCTTTCGGCGATTTGCCGGTGGGCATCGCCGCCTTGTTTGGCCGCAAGGACGGCATCCAGTGCTATTTGCGCGACGCCGCGCCCGAGCAGCGGGAGGCCGTCTTCGCCAGCCTGCAGTCAGTTGACGGCTTCGGCGCTTGCCTTCTCACGGTGAACCTCTCCCTCGGCGTCGGCGACGTCGAGACGCTCGACTTTTGCATCAGCCAGGGCTGCGACGTCAACCGGCGCACGCCGCGGGCGCTCTGTTCCAGCTCTTCGACGGCAGCAACCCCCCCCCTAATGCTCATCAGCCGCGCTGTCTGCTTGGTGTTCGACTGGCTTTCGAGGCCCCCCCCATTCTTCGAGCTCTTTGACAACATGCCGGGCGCGGCGCCACTGCATTTCGCAGCTCTGACGGGCAACCTCGGGGCCGTCGACTTGCTCCTCACGCGCCGCGCGGACCCGGACCTAAAGAACGCTCGCGGGCGAACGGCCCTCGCTCTGGCTGCGATGGCGGGACACAACGACGTTGTGCTTCGCTTGCGCGCTGCCGGCGCCCGAGACATCGAGGCGGACGGCAAGGGCGGCGGCGAGGATCGGCGGCGTTGCTGGCTACGGTGCGTGCCGTCCAAGGAGGAGACGGCCCAGCTAGGCGAGCACTCGGCCACACTGAGGTGACGCGCCGGGAGTCAGACCGGGCGGTACGGCGGTAGAGCGCCGTGTAGCGAGTACTCGAGCATTGCACGGAACCCATCTCACATGGCGCATGACACATGGGGTGATTGATATGTCGTACGTTCTACGTATGTGACTAGTTGCAAATACGGGTGGTGTGAACATGATGAATTTTAATATGTTTTTTGTCCGTGTTGCTCCCAACGCCCTCGCCCCCGCTCCCTGAGGCCATGGCTTCGAAATGTACTGGGACAGAGCTCCTGTCGGGACCCGACTCTGATCCAGGGCTGAGCCCCTAGCGGCGGGCTCGCTCAGGGCGGCTCGAAGCCGAACTTGACAAACCTTCCCGCGTGCCCGGGCTTCATCCCCGTCTCCTTGGCCACGTCCGCCCGCTCGGCGGCGTCCAGTCCGCGCAAGAACGAGATGTCGTCGTAGCCCTCGGCGTCAAAGGCGGCGGCGTAGGCCTGCAGGTTGACCTGCGCCAGCGCCGCGGCGACGGCCGCCATGCCGCCCGTGGGCGGAGGGGGCGTCTCCCTCAGCACGGTGCGCCCGTCCGGTGTGGTCGTGAACAGGCGGCTCGAGAGCGGCGAGGGGCCGGCAGGGGCGGCGGTGGAGGTGGGGGCGGCGGCGGCGGCAGTGGAGGTGGAGGCGGAGGCGGCGGGGCGGGCGGCGGTGGCGGGCGCGGCCAGTGCGGTGGGTGCGGTGGGTGCGGTGGGTGCGGTGGAGGAGGAGCAAGAGGAGGAGGAAGCGGCGGGAGGGGTGGAGGAGGAGGAGGCAGCCGAGGGGGCGGCGGCGGCGGCGCGGCTAGAGCGCCGCTTCGGCAGCGGCGCGTCGGTCGGCTCGAGCGGGCGCTTTGCTGGGCGGGGCCGGGCGCCGCTGCCACCGGCGGCGGAAGAGGAGGAGCGGTCCGGTGCCTGCCCGACCGCCCGCGCGTACGCCACCGCCGCCTCCACCGCAGTGTCGAAGAGGCCGCCGACTTGGATCTTTCTTCCGTCCACCCTGTGCTGCACCCGGAAGCGGCCACCGTGATGCTTAGACACCCCCTTGTAGCCGGTGGCGTGGCTGCCGGAGAGGTGCAACCGCAGCCCCTCAAACTCTGTCGCCACCGTCGGAGGAGGCGGAGGAGGTTGAGCCGGAGGTTGGTACTCGCCGACTGCTCGCGCGTACGCCACCGCCGCCTCCACCGCCGTGTCGAAGTAGCCGAGCGAGACCTGCCTGCCGCCCATCCGGCGCCGCGCCTGGAAGCGGCCGTCTCGCGAGTACACGTGCTTGTACCCGGTAGCGCTGCTGCTCGAGAGGTGCAGCCGACGCCCCTCCGCTACCTCCGCCACAGGCGCCTCCGCTGCCGCCGCCGCCGCCGCCGCTCCCTCCTCCAGCGGCGCCGGCTCTTCTGCCCCTGCCGCCGCCGCCGCGCCCGCCGCCTCCTCCACCACCGGCTCGGCAGCGGCTGCGCCTTCTGCCGCCTCGCCCAACGGTGGCGGTGCCGCCGACGCCTGCCCTGCTGCTGCCGCCACCGCCGAGCCCGCTTCCGGCGCCTCGCCGACCACCCGCGCATACGCCACCGCCGCCTCCACCGCCGTGTCGAAGGTGCCGAGCCAGACCCTCCCTCCGTCCACAGTGCGCTGCGCCAGGAAGCGGCCAGAGGGCTGCTTGAACACGCCCTTGTAACCGGTGGCGTTGCTGCTCGAGAGGTGCAGATGCAGACCCTCCGCCTCCGCCGCCACCGTCGGGGGAGGATGAGCCGGAGGCTGGTACTCGCCGACCGCCCGCGCGTACGCCACCGCCGCCTCCACCGCTGTATCGAAGCGGCCTAGCGTGACATTTCTTCCGCCCACACTGTGCTGCGCGTAGAAGTAGACGCGGCCGTGTCGCAAGTCCTTGCGCACCCCCTTGTAGCCAGCATTGCTGCTGCTGGACAAATGCAGACGCAAGCCCTCCGCCTCCTCCGCCAGGGGCGCCTCCTCTGCCGCATCCGCCGCCGCTCCCTCCTCCAGCGGCGCCGGCTGCTCTGCCCCTGCCGCCGCCGCCGCGCCCGCCGCCTCCGCCTCCACCGGCTCGGCAGCGGCTGCGCCTTCTGCCGTCTCGCCCAGCGATGCTGCTGACGCTTGCCCTGCTGCTGCTGCCACCGCCGAGCCCGCTTCCGGCGCCTCCCCGACCGCGCGCGCGTACGCCACCGCCGCCTCCACCGCCGTGTCGAAGCGTCCGACGTGGACTGGCCTTCGGCGCACATAGTGCTCCGCCCGGAAGCCGCCACTGTGATGCGTAGATATAGACACCCCCTTGTAGCCGGTCACGTTGCTGCTGGAGAGGTGCAGCCGCAGCCCCTCCGCCTCTGCCGCCACGGTCGGGGGAGGCGGAGGCTGGTACTCCCCGACCGCTCGCGCGTACGCCACCGCCGCCTCCACCGCCGTGTCGAAGCGGCCTAGTGGGACATTTCTTCCGCCCACACTGTGCTGCGCGTAGAAGCGGCCGTCTCGCGAGTACACGCCCTTGTATCCCGTGCTGCTGCTAAACAAATGCAGACGCAAGCCTTCCGCGACCGCCACGGGCGCCTCCGCTGCCGCATCCGCCGCCGCTCCCTCCTCCAGCGGCGCCGGCTCTTCTGCTCCTGCCGCCGCCGCCGCGGGCGCCAGCAGGGGCGGGCTCTGCTCGCTCTCCTCCGCAGAGGCCGCAAGCTCCGTAGCAGCCGCCGGCTCCGGCTCGTCGTCGCTGTCCAGCTCCATCGGACACGCTGCGCTGTTTCCCGGCAGCGCAGCCTCGCCACCGCCACCGCTGCCGCCGCCGCCTCCGCCACCGCCGGCCTCCTCGTCGCCGCCACCCTCCTCGCCGCCCTCGCCGCCCCCACCGCCCTCTCCGCCCTCTCCGCCCTCTCCGCCCTCTCCGCCCTCTCCGCCCTCGCCGCCGCCCGCGTCGCCCGCGCCGCCCGCGCTGCCCGCGCCGCCCTCGCCTCGCTCGCCTCGCTCGCCGCCCTCGCCGCCCTCGCCGCCCTCGCCGCCCTCGCCGCCCGCCGCCTCGACAGTGGCAGTGCTTGCCGCCGCTTGAGTGTCCGCCTCTGCAGCCGCAACGCCGGCGGCGGGCGCAGGCGGCCCCTCGCTTGGCGCGGCGTCCGCGAGCTCTTTGAGGCGGAGCGAGCACTTCTGCTTCTCCTCGTTCCAGACCAGCACCAGGCAGGAGGCGCCCGCCTTCATCTGTGCCTTGACGATGCAGCTCCCGCAGTCGCACGGCATTTTGAGCCGCAGCGTGTGCGGCTCCGCTTTGGGCTCCAGGGTGAGGCGGAGCTTTCGGAGGTGCGGGGCGGCCGCGCTCTCCCTGTCAAGCGCGCGGGCGAGCCGCCCGCTCTCCGCGAGGCTCTGCCAGGAGAGCGGCGCCGGCAGCGTCGCGCGCGAGCCTGCCATCTTTACTTGCAGGGTTCGGACTTTTTGCGGTATGGTACAGCTCGTCCAGCTTGTTTGATTCTTTCTTCTTTGCGGCTCCCGCCGCGGTGGTTAGTGCCAGTCCAGTGCCGAGTGCAGAGTTTTCGCTCCCGCCCCGCGCGCCGGCAGCCTCTCGCTCTCCCCCTCCGTCCTGCGTCAGGTCCTGCGCTCGGCCTCGGGCCACACTCGCCAATCCTCTCTCCGCTCCTCTCGGACTCGAGTCGACGTCGGAACATCTATTCTTTTCCCCACAGAGTCTCGTCTAGTAGAAACAACTGGGGCCGCGCTGGATATGGAGGTGCCGGCTGCGCAATCGCCTTCCCTTACTCAAGTCATTAACCACCCACCCACCCTCCCACCCCCACCCCCCCACGGGTGCTCAGAGCCACGCCTCGCGAAAGTGCGGCGGCGCCCGCGCGAGCGCGGCCGGGTCGGACTCACAATCCATCCAGATTCTCCGGCCGCACCCGCACAACCTCACCCCCCCCCCTCCCCGCTTTGGCCGCTGCCCTCGAGATGCACCACGTAGTGGCCGCCGCCTGGGTCTCGGTCTCCCTCAAAGCTCCGCGCCACGCCCCGCCGCCCGTTGAGATCGGGGCGGGCCGAGAGCCCGCCGAGCACGACTCGCTCCCCGAGGCGGCTCCGGGCAGGGACAGGGCTGAGGCTACGGGATGGGCTTATCAAGAGAATGAACGCGCACGCGATTCAAGGCGAGACAAGAGCCGGACCGGGCTGGGGCTCCGGGCAAGGCTGGGCTGCGTCTGGCCGAGCTCCTGCGCCCGCAGCAGCTGGCGGGTCTGCGCCTCCTGCTGCGCTTCCTTTTGCCGTGCCTGCTCCTTTTGCAGCTCCTTCAGCGCGCGCCTGCCGGCCGCGGCGCTCGCCTCGAGCTTCGCTCGCCGTGCCGCCTCTTCGACGTGCGACCGCGTCGCCTGCCGCCGCTGCGGCGAGTCGAGCGGCGCTGCCCCCTCCAGCTGCCCGATGTAGCGGTGCTCGCCGTGCTCCTCCTCCTCGTCGAAGACGATGCGCGAGCGGCCGTCGGGCAGCAGCTCGGCCACCGTGCCCTCGCCGCGCCTGCCGTGCTTGACGCGGTCTCCCCGCTGCGGCACCTGTTCACAGCTAGAGGTGTGAAGAGACGCTGTTCACAGCAGCTTGTGACGCGGTCTCCCCGCTGCGGCGCCACCTGCTTCTTCCTGCGCTCGGTGCCAAAGGCCTCGGACCTCCCCTCGCCGTGCAGCTCCTGGTGGTCCGGCTGGTCAGGCTCGTCGGCGAGCTGATCGAACCGCCTCTCTCGCCGCCGCCGCCGGCAGGCGACGCAGCAGCAGGCGGCGACGGCTCCGAGCAGGGCTGAGAGCTCGACGCTCCCTAGCAGCCGCCGCTGCACGCCGCTTGCCGCGTCGAGCTCAAGGGCCTCCGCGAGGGACTGGCCAACCGACTGCGCCATGCGGGATGCGCGGGCGAGGAGGCCCTCCCACGAGGGCGTCGCACTCTCCGACGGCGTGTCGCCCTTGGCGACGTGCGCAGGCGGCACGGGCGGCACTGGAGGAGCAGCCGCCACCTCGGAGAGGTGACCCGGACGCACGAGCACGCTCTCGCCGCCGCTCTGCGGCGGCGGTGGCGTATGGGGCGGCGGCGGCGGCAGCGGCGGCAACGGCGGCGGCGGCGGCGGCGGCGGCGGCGGCGGCGGCGGCGGCGGCCGTGGCTGGCAGAGGAGCGCATCAATCGCTTCTTGCGCTCTCATCCGGTCCGTGAGCTCGACATAGCTCTGGTTGCTTCGCCGCCCCGGCAACCACTCATTCTTGCCGCTCTTTGGGTCGATCGAGTTGACGCCGTCGCACTGCGTGCACTCGCTCAAGCCCACGCCCTCGCGGCTGACTCCGCGCACCGCTAGGAGGGCGGCTAGCGGGTCGTAGCTGGAGCGGCCTCCCGGGCCCCACCCCCAGCCCGCCCGGTCGCGAAAGTCCATCAGGGCGTGCCTAGAGTCCACACCGTAAGGCCGCGTCACCTGTGTCGCTGGTCGCGTGGGCGCGTGGAGCTACTTTGCTCGCTAGGAGGGCGTGCCGGCACGGGTTGGCCGGCGCTGCGCACAGCTCCATCACCGCGCCAGTCCGCACCACGTCCCCGACGCGCCACCCGAGGTAGATGGTACGGACGGACGGCGGCACGTTTGCTGCGACGAAAGAGGACGCGGCTGCGGCGGTCGCCCTGGAGACGGCGTCCGCGCCGTTGAAACAGCCGCACGCATTGCACTCGGCGAAGCGAGGCCCGCTCGTCGCGTAGTCTCCCGCCATGATTGAGAGGAGAGCCACCTTTTCGGCCACCAAAGCGTAGCCTACAGGGGAGGCTCTCAGAGACAGTAACGAGCACTTCTCCACGTGTTAGGCCGCTGCTTGATGAGGGAGAGGGGCCGTCCAAGGGGCTATGCGCGTCGGGGCCCGAGCGAAGCAAGAGCTCCAGATTCGTCAGCAGACCGACAGACGCGATTGTGACTGAACGCGGCGGCGAGGCGGCGAGCACGCGCCGGTACACGTCGACGGCGTCCGGCACCTGTGAGGCGTTCCGGATCGGCGAAGGGAAGGCTTTCAGGACACTGTCGACAAACGTGAGCGGAGGCTCTCCCGCCAGCGTCAGCCCAGACCCCTTGTACGCGCCAATCGGTATGTGGTCGCGGCCGTAGAAGTGGTTCACCACAGAGATGACGCCTGCTCCTGCGGGCGGCGCGCTGTCCTGCACAACTGCGAGCAGCTCCACCTCGCCGTTGTCCGCCAGCGCATGGAGGGCGCACAAGGCAACGACGTCGTCGACGTCGCGGCAAGCGCCACACCCCATGTCGGTGTCAAGGATGAGCCTCACGGCCGGCGGCGAAGTTGGTGGTTGCAGCGGCGGCGGAGGCGTCGATGGCGGCGAAGTTGGTGGCGGCGGCGGGGCACCCGGCGGCGGAGGCGCCGTCTTGAAGAGCAGACACGTGCACGGCGTTCCCGCCGCCGTGTGGGCGACTGCGGGGGAGGTGTGCACCTCGCAAGCCTGGCTCACTCTGTTGTACCCGATGGCGGTGCATGTTTGCAGGTGTGTGAGGCACCTGCCTTTGCACTCTTCCAGGCCGGCGGCCCACGCGCGGGTAAAGGTGCTCGCATGAGGCGTGCTGACGCCCACGGCATCCGTCCTGCAGCATCCGTCGCTGCCCTCGATCGGGTCATGCCAGAGGCCAGGCGGAGGGCGGGTCGGTGGCGGCGGCGTTGGAGGCGGCGGCGGCGGTGGTGGCGTATGAGGCGGCGGGGGGGGCGGCGTATGGGGCGGCGGGGGCGGCGGCGGCAGCGGCGGCGACGGCGGAGGTGGCGGCAGCGGCGGCGGCGGCGGCGGCGGCGGCGGCGGCGGCTCAGGCGGCGCCGCCGCCGGCGGTTGCGGCGGAGGCGGCTCAGACGGCGCCGCCGCCGGAGGTTGCGGCGGCGTCGACGGCGGGGAAGACGGGGGTGGCGGCGGCGGTGCGTTCGGCGGCGGCGCGTGCGGCGGCTTCGCGGTGGGCGGCGGGGAGAGGGGTGACGGCGAGGGGGACGGCGGCGGAGGGAGCGGTGGCGCGACTGGAGGCGACGGAGGGAGTGGTGACGGCGGCCATGTCGGCGGAGGCATCCCGGGCGGCAGCGGCGGCGGCGGCGGGCTCGGGCGTGGGAGTTTGAGCAGGTGCCAGGGAGGGGACGGCGGTGGCGCGGCGGGCGGCACTACTCTGCTGGCAGCATGCGGCTGCGCCACGAGGCTCAAAGGCGCGCAGTCGCCACACTCGATCGGAAACTCGCCCGCAACCGTGGTGCAGGCGGCGTGCTCGGTGAGACCGCCGCCGCGCGTGGACTGGAGCCAGCCAAGACGCGCGGCGCACGAGAAAGCTCCGGCGCGGTTGGCCAGGACCGTCGGGGTGCAGGACGGCGCGCAGGGCATTGTTGCGCTTTCGCGCGTACGTGGATTGTAGTGAGAAGCAGCGTGTGTGCGGCGTCTCGTGCACAAAGAATTCAACAAAGAATTCTTAAAATACAAGCCTCTCTCACAGCACAGAGAGAGAGAGAGAGAGAGAGAGAGAGAGATAGTATGACTACAACCCACCACAGACACCCTCCCCCACTCCTCACGTGTGTTCACACCCTCACCCTCTCCCCTCTCCTCTCTCTCTCTCTCTCTCTCCTCTCTCTCCTGTCTGTGCTGTCTGCCTGACTCAGGCACTCAATCTGCCGATGCGTGATTGTGTGTGGGCTGCTCCGAGGGGGCCCTCTGTGCGATCCGATGGGTAGGGGGGCTGTGCCCGGGCGGTGTCCGTGTCGTCGTGGTTTCGTATCAAGAATATACTCACTCACTCACTGCGAGACGAGCTTTCTCGGAGCGACAGCCTCAAAGAAAAAAGGGTGGATGGGTGGGGGGACGATCGCTGGTGAGCGCCAGCGCGTCCCAAGAAAGGTGGGGTGCCCTCGACCGCGCGTCCAAGCCACTTGGGCGGGCGAGCGAGCGGCACATGGCCTGACAAAGAGAAAGAAATCGAAGTCTGGCGACGAGATCGAATCTGACGAAAAGTTACGACAAGTGCGTCGTTTCCTCTGAGGTGCCTCAGACGTCAGAGGTGCACTTCAGAAGCAGAGCTGACGTCAGTCTGTGCGCGTCGCCAGTACCTCCTTCTCTCCTCGTCGCGAACCCACCACCGTCCCCTTTCTCCTCCTGGTATCTGTCTAGTGTGTACCTGCTGGGGGAGCAGACGGCTTCGTTACGAACCTGCCCCCAGCAGGCGTCTTGACGGGTATCAAAATTCTTCCCTACAAAAGAGGCCAACGGACCCGAGAAACACACTTTTGAAGCCTCTTCGCCCCGCCCGGGCGCCCCCGGGCCCGGCCAGAGTGCAGAGAGGGACAGGGAGGGGGGCGCGCGCCCGTGAGAATCGTAAGAGTGATTAACCACAGGCCGACAGCGAGAAACACAAACAAACCCCCTCTTTGATCGGCTGTTTTACTCTCTTTGGCGGATCGGGATCGTCGTCGTCTCTTTGGTCGCCTCATCAGCTCTCCTTCATACCACCATTTCTCCCGTTACGAGGCACAGGCACAGTCCTGAGGGGCACACGCGGGCGTTGGGGCAGCGCGTGAGCTTCGAATGGGAAGGACGTGTCAGAGGCTGGAGGCGAGAGTCCGTGGCGATGCGGGCGGTGTAGAGGCGTCGCTCACCGCAGGCCACACCGCAGTCTTCCGCGCCATCCTGCGCCCGCGTGTCGGGCTGTGGCGACGGGTTCTCGGGGAGGCCGCGCCGGAGCCTCTCCGCGCGCAGCTGACGCATATACTCCTCGTCCTCCCGCACCGACGAGCTGCTGCGGCGGCGGTTTCGGCCTTCTGACACGACCATCAGGGTCACCTCGCCCTCCGCCTACAGACGGCACGAATCGCGTCAAATGAGGGAGAGGGGCGGGCGGCGCTTTCAGCAAGGGTGGAGGGTGGGATTCTGAGCGTGGAGGCGGCGCCTCCTTGATGAGCGAGGCTGCGTGCTCGGTGCTGTGCACGGGCTCGCCGTTGACAGCGAGAAGCTGGCCGTACCCGACAGCGCGCTCTCCGAAGGACTTGTCAGGTTTGAGCGCGACAGGGCCTTTGCGGCTGCGGCTGCGGCTGTTGCTGAGCCGCACACCCAGTTCGTCTTGCTGCGTCGATTTGTAAACGCTGACAGTCCGGATGCTAGTCTCGTCGGATTTGGAGCTGCAGCCGCCTGAAGGACAGACGAGCCGCGGCGGTGTTATATGAGTTCGGCTGAGGCGGAGGCAGGAGCAGGGACCGGCGTGGATATATGTCTTGAGTGGGATGCGAGGCACCCATATGCGACGAGGGTCCTAGTGTGGGCTCGTCGGGATCTCGCCAACAAACTGTGTCGGTGCTCCCAATGTCGGTGCTCCAAATGTGGGCCCGTGCGTTCATCCAAAAGAATTTCTCAGATACAGGCTGACGCACGGCACTGAGGTCGAGAGAGATCCCCTGTGCCCTGTGCCCAGCCCTCTCCGCGCGGCGATGCGCCCTCCCCCCTCGCGTTTGCAAAATCCTGCAAAGGTGGGGACGTGTCTGTCAATAGGGTTTGTGGAGCGTCCAGGGAAACCTTTGTTACGTAATATCTCGGGACCGCGGACGCCATTCTGAACCAGACTAGATTTGAGAGCGGCACAATTGAAAGATCTAGATCTATTACTAATTAAGCGAGAGAGAGAGAGAGAGAGAGAGAGAGAGAGAGAGAGAGAGAGCGAAAACCGCCAATGGCCGTTATCCGTTAGTGCGGACGTCGCCGCGGCTCGCCTCTGCCGCGGCGGCTGCTGCGCGCACGCGGCGGCGCCGCTCTCTCGCGAGACGGCTGGCGACGCGGCTCGCCGCCGACGTACGGTGCGCTCGCCCGACGGTCCGCAGCGTGGCGTGCGCGGCGCTGAGCGCCGCTCTGCGAGCGCCTCTGCGCCTGCACTGCCTGTCTCTGTTGGTGCTGGTGGTGGTGGTGCTGCTGCTGCTGGTGCCGATGCTGCTGCTGGCGCGGCGCGGCTGTGCGACTGGGCTCGACGCGCGCGTCGCGAGCGTCTGACGCGGCGGGCGGCGTCGGGCAGGTGCGCTTCTCTCTCGGGTGGTGGTGGTGGTGCTGCTGCTGCTGGTGGTGGTGCAGATGCTGCTGCTGGTGCGGCGCGGCTCTCCGACGCGACTCGATGCGCGCGTCGCGGCTATCTGACGCGGCGGGCGGCGTCGCGGGCGGCAGCGATCGCGGCTCGACGGTGGAGGTGGAGGGTGGTGGCTGTGGTGGACTTTGAGTTTATTTCATGGTGGAGTACGGGGACCGGGGGGTCAACCGGGAGGCAGGGGGTTCAACCAGGCGACGGAGGACCGTGGGCCATCGCGGGGACGGACCCGCCCGGAGGGCGCGTCCGGTAGATCCGGATGGTCTTCACGCCGGTGGGAGGCACCGAGGCGTCTTGGACGCTCAGCTCTACCTTAAGCTCCTGAGGGGCGCGTGGTTCTAACCACGTAGTAGGACTACAGCCCACCACAGACACCCTCCCCCACTCCTCACGTGTGTTCACACCCTCACCCTCTCCTCTCTCCTCTCTCTCTCTCTCTCTCTCCTCTCTCTCCTCTTGTCTGTGCTGTCTGCCTGACTCAGGCACTCAATCTGCCGATGCGTGATTGTGTGTGGGCTGCTCCGAGGGGGCCCTCTGTGCGATCCGACGGGTAGGGGGGCTGTGCCCGGGCGGTGTCCGGTGTGGAGTCCCCTTCTGATCCCGCCTGGGATGTTGGGTGTGAGGTTGTGGCGGCTTCGATCCCAAGGGGGGGAGCTGATCCCACTCAATAACCAACTCTCAGGGGCAGTAGGTGGGCGAGCTTCAGGCACGCTCATCTCGATCGTCAAGACGTTGCTACGCGCGGTCTTCCGCGGGGGGAGCTGCGTCGACGGGTGCGGGACCGCGGCGCAGCCAGTGCCGCGGCGAGGCCTCCGGCTGTTTGCGGCGGGCGGCTTGCTGCTCGCTGCGATGGCGAAAAACTCGTCTCGCCACACGCCAAGGGCTTATGCTCTGGTGAGACGTGAGGCGCATGCGCCCAGGAGGGGAGGGGGCATGTGTAACGACACTGCTAGAGATGCCTTTCGGGGCCCAGAGATAAAACTTCTGTGATGCCATGCGTGACCTAGTAGTGTCCCCAGCTATGGGCGTGTCCACGTTGGAGCCAGGTGTGGTGTGGGCGCGAGAATAGCTCCGCCGTTCATGGAGGCAACCGATGCGAGTCGACTGGTGTGTGTCGTCGTGGTTTCGTATCAAGAATTCTCTCTCTCTCTCTACTAATTAAGCCAGGGGTGGGGAGCTGGCCTTCTCAAATGGCGAAAGGTTAAATAGCTGCATTTTGACCAGAAGCCTTCTGGACACCTTCTGGACACCTTCTGGACATCTTCTGGACACCTTCTGGACATCTTCTGGACACCTTCTGGACATTCTGGACATTCTGTACACCTCTCCAAGTGTGGTCATACCCATCAGACTCTTACTGAATCTGTGATTGTTACATCTCAAGGCGGTATACAACAACAAACAAGCAAAAAAAACTATAAACAAGTGCCGCGGCGGCGCGAGGCGCGCGGGGCAGGACAAACCGCACTCATCCGCGGCGCGACAGTCGCAGTATATGGAGCCGGACGGCGCGAAGCGGAGTATCACTCGCACCGCCCGTGGCACCTCCGTGCGGCCGCGACCGCGGCGAAGCGACAGAGGAGAGACGAGAGCGGCGGCTGCAGCGTGGCACGAGGGCGGGTACAGTGACGAGAGTCGTTCGAGTCAAGCCTTGAGGCATCGAGTTGGTTTTCGCCTGCGCGGCGGGCGAGAGACGAGCTCGTGAGACGGCGGCGCGGGCCGAGCGCCGCGCTGCGGCTCGGTGGTTATGCCGCGACACAGCTGCGACACAGCGACCGTGGAGCGTCTGGGTGGAGAGGTGGGAGAGAGCGCGCGCGCGCGCGCGTCGGGCGTCTCGGGCCGGAGCGGGTAGTGCTGACCGCAGTGCACGCTCGCGGCGCCTCGAGGCCGCGCGGCGACGTGCATGAGACGGCTTTTGCGGCCGCCGTCGAGGCGCTGTCGAGGCGCCGTCTTTGCCGCGCCCGTACTCCACAACGGCGATTCGAATTTAGACGAACCCAAGGTGTGCGAGGGCCGCGAGGCCGAGGCCGGCACGGGACGACCGATCGCGACGGCCACCGAGCGACCACGCAGCGGTAATCACAGAATCTTCCCAACACGCCCTTCGGCGCGAGTGAGCAAGCTTTAGCAAATGTCCAGAATGTCCAGAAGGTGCTTTAGAAGCTTTAGCAAATGTCCAGAATGTCCAGAAGGCCCGCAGGCCTTCACCAGCAAACCACAATGTCTACTTTTCAAAGCCCATGACTGACTGGGTTGCTCACTCGTGGAGGCGACTCTTTGAGACACGTGTGACCTACGGCTTAACCTGACTGAGTGAGACCTTCGGTAGAACACCTGAGGCCTTCTGCACACCTGCAGAGGACCCTCTAGACGTTCCCACATTCTTTTCCAACCTTCTGGACACCTTCTGGACATCTTCTGGACACCTTCTGGACATCTTCTGGACACCTTCTGGACCTTCTGGACATCCCTGGACGCTCCACAAACCCCATTTGTCCTCGACCCAGCCCTAGCTTGGGATGTCCGTTGTATTTATTTATTTATTACTGAGGTCTGAGCGGCCGCTCTATACTCCCAATACGCGTGTCTCGGCGCTTGTGTGTGCGTGCGCGCTTCTCACAAAAAATCAGCCCAGGGATCTCTCGAGATATCTCTCCCCTCTCTCATTTATTTTTGAGAGGCAGAGAGGGCCCCATGGCCATGCACCCTGAGAAAGCTGCTGGATGCTCGATGTAGAAGGACTGTCAGTGACACTCTGATCTCTGTCAGGTCAGGTGCACCAACCAATGCAGTGACAGGCACTGACCCCGCCACAAGCGTGTCAGCTGCGAGCGGTTTCCTGCCACTGTCGGATCACCCGGCGGAGTGTGTGGTTTGGGAAGAGCCGAGTGAACTCGAGCTCCTCGCCCGTCAGCGGGCTGGTCGACTTGGTCGCGAGCCAGCGCTCGATCGCCATCCGCTCGTACGACTGCCCATCCGCTGCCATCACCGGGTCGCTCATCACCTCGGTCGTGATTGGGCAGACGAAGTCGGCCGGCGGCTCCTCCTCCTCCACCGAAGGTGGCCTCTCTGCAGCCAAAGAGGACGACGCTTGCTCGTCGGGCGCCTGCCTCTCCTCCTCCAGCCTCGCGCTCTCCTCGAGCGCCGCCGCCAACTCCGCCTCCTCTCCCGCCGCCAGCGCTGCCTCATCCTCGGGCTCCCGCGACGGCCCAGCGCCTCCACCTCCGCCCTTCCCCTTCTTCTTCTTCTTCTTGCCCTTTTTGCTCTCCTTGTCGCGCCCCCCCGCCTCCTTCTCCGCCTCCTCCTCCGCCAGCAGCGCCTCGGCATGCCGCGCTGCCTCCACCTCCGCCTCCGCCGCCGCATGCTCCTCGATGACGCGCACGCACTCGGCGTGGCCCTTTTCCTTGGCCAGCTGAAGCGCCGTCCTGCCACTCTCGGAGCGCAGCGCCGTGTCTGCGCCCGCCCGCAGCAGGCGGAGCACGACGGTGGGGTGACCGTGGCTGGCGGCGACCATCAGCGCGGTGTAGCCTTTGCTGTTCTGCATGTTAATCTCCGCCCCGTGCTGCAGCAGCAGCTCGACCACTCGCTCGTGGCCGTTGTTGGCGGCGCCCATCAGCGCGGTGCCGCCTCGGCTGTCCTGCTTGTTGATCTCCGCGCCGCGCTGCAGCAGCAGCTCGACCACTCGCTCGTGGCCGTTGTAGGCGGCGTACATCAGCGCGGTGCCGCCGTTGCTGTTCTGCAGGTTGATCTCCACGCTGCGCTGAAGCAGCAACTCGACCACCCGCTCGTGGCCGTTGGTGGCGGCGTCCATCAGCGCGGTGTCGCCGTCGCTGTTCTTCAGGTTGACGTCAGCGCCGCGCCGAATCAGCAAATCGACCACTCGCTCGTGGCCTTGGCTTGAGGCGCCCATCAGCGCGAAGCCGCCGACGCTGTTCTGCATGTTGATCTCCGCGCCGCGCTGCAGCAGCAGCTCGACCACCCGCTCGTGGCCAAACCGGGCGGCGCCAATGAGCGCTGTGATGCCGCTCACATCGCCCATCCCGCAAGTCGCGTTGACCTGCCCGCCGCTGTCGAGCCACGCCAGCAGCGCCGTCTCGTCGCCTTGGATAGCTGCTGTCACGGCCGAAGAAGCCGCGGCCGTCGAACCCGCCGCCGCCTCGCCCGAGGAAGCGCCGCCCGCGCCGCCCGCCGCCGCCTCGTGCCGGCTCGCAGTCACCTCCGCGACGTGCTGCCGGAAAGCCTCGACGCACGCGGAAAGGCCCTTCTGCTTGGCCCACTGCAGCGCCGTCCTGCCGCTTTCAGAGCGCAGCTTTGTATCCGCGCCCGCCCGCAGCAGGCGGAGCACGACGGCGGGGTGACCGTTGCTGGCGGCGACCGTCAGCGCGGTGTAGCCTTTGCTGTCCTGCAGGTTGACATCCGCCCCGTGCTGCAGCAGCAGCTCGACCACTCGCTCGAGGCCGTTGTTGGCGGCGTCCATCAGCGCGGTGTCGCCGTCGCTGCTCTGCAGGTTGATCTCCGCCCCGTGCTGCAGCAGCAGCTCGACCATTCGCTCGTGGCCAAACTGGGCGGCGGTCATCAGCGCGGTGATGCCGCTCACATTGCCTGCCCCACAAGTCGCGTTGACCCGCCCGCCGCTGTGGAGCCACGCCAGCAGCGCCGCGTCGTCGCCTTTAATAGCTGCTGCCGCCGCCTCTTTGGGAAGGCTGCCCAGCGAGCTGGAAGAGGCCGCTTCGCCCGAGGAGGCGCCGCCCGCGCCGCCCACCGCCGCCTCGCACCTGGTCATGTGCCAGGGTTCGGGCTGCAAGCTGGATAGGAGGAAGCGGACCCCACCAAAGCACGGCCGAGGCTGCGAAGGGCGAGGGGGGGTGGAAGGGGGTGGGCAGTGCTATGCCACCTGCCTCGTGCGCACCTCTATTCTGCTCCGGAGTGACTCGCCACCGCCATCCCTGGGCCCACTGGGCAGTCGTGTGAGGGGCCGCCCCCTAGTGGGTCCCCCGACTGACCCGTAAACCAACTATGTTCGGAGCCTGGATAGGGTGTAGGCCGTTCGGAAGGTGGGTCGGGAGGGGATACCCCGCTAGGAATAGTCTCCACCGACCCCGCCCGCCCGCCCGCCCGCCTGCCCTGCCCGCCTGGCCGATAAGATCTCTTCACCTTCTCATTGGTGGAGTATAGGTACGAGGGTGGTGTGGCATCTCTTGCGGGTCTCGCCAGGGGCGCCTACTAACCTCGCTTGCGAGGGGCGTGTGGCATGTCTGAACGGACTCGTGAGGGGCGCCTGCCAACCTCGCTTCGCCGAAGCGGCGCTCGGTACCCACACCCACCCCGCCGCATTCGTCGCCGGCGCGCGACACGTTCCCGTCGGCTGGACTGCCCTCGTCGAGTGCGTGTCGCCAACCAAGGCGGGACGCACTCAGGGACAGTGCCGGCGGGACGCGGCTCGAGAGGCGGCTCCCGCGGAGGCACGGCTGGCACCCGTGGCGCGGGGCTCGTCTTCGGAAAGACCAGGATCGCTCTACTGGCAAACTTCTGGCTGACACGCGCGCCCGGTCGAGCCTTCGGCGGGCGCGCTGCGGTCGCACGCCTACCCAAGTCATATGCCACGGCGTGCGATCTAGATTCAGCACACGCGCCTCTGCTCGCAACCACTCATCCAATGAACTGTCGTCACCCATGAGTGCGAGTTAGGGCTAGCGGCTGGCCAATAGCCTGTGAGGAGGGCGTCCATAGACACCTCACAAGACCCCACACACGGTCTCGTCCGTGCCTTGCGGCCGGCGACGAGATTGCTAGAGGCGGAGCAAGCCTGCTCTAGTCTCACACGTTCGCGCCTGTCGCCTGTCTGTGTTGTTGTGCTGTTGTTTGTCTCTTGGCACCTTGGAGTGCTGGGGGGGGCGACAGGGGGGACGTGGCCTGAGTGATGTGTACGCCCACTCAGGATGTGTGGCAGCCCGCTGGCTGTGTGTCTTGTGAGCTTGTTTGTGTCTGTGTGTCGCTCGTGCGTGTCGTCATCATCTGTCTTGCGTCCACCCATACCGCGTTGGTGTCCAGTCCGAGCCTGACTGTTCTTCACCTTACTACATACATACATACACGGCCCTGCTCAGAGTGGTCATGGTTCAAAATGCAGCCGAGCCGCCTCACCCGCGGCACCTGTCGGCCGGTGACCGACGCTGGCAGATGCCCACAGCGGGCTACTGCTAGCCCTATCTCTCGCACTCATGGTTGACATGTGCGTGTGCATGCCGTGGATTTTGTTTTTGCGTTTTTCGTAACATGGAAATTCTCTCCTTCCATCCGCTTCCCTCACATCACGGAGCCCGAACCAGTCGCGGCCGAAGGTGACCCCGGCCGAAAAGGTGCTGCCAAGAAGACCGATCCGACCGGGGGGACCCTGGCCAAATGTCTAACAAGGCTGCCGAGCTCAAGGCGCTCCGCCGCAAGGACGACACCGAGCGCCGCCGCATCCTCTCTCAGCTCGCCGAGGACAAGGCCGAGCGCGAACAGCGCCGCCAGCCGGCTGCGCAAGACCCGGCTGCGCAAGACCAAGACCCGGCTGCGCAAGGGCTCGCGCCGCCGGGCGAGGGCGCCGCCGGGCGGATCCGGTCGCACAACACGATTCACGCGACAGGCAAGGCACGGGCGACGGCTTCCTCAGAAGCCGTCGTCCTCACCGTAGCCGTCCAGAAAGAATTTTCAAACCGGATACGGGGTGTGGACCCTGAGTTGACCAAGGGTTATGCGCTGGGCCCTCCTGCTCGGCTTTAGCCAGTAGACAAGTCTTGTCATCAACAGAGTAGAAGGATCTGATCTCGGGGCCGATGTGACCAAGCGCTGGTAGCGTGGTTTAACCTCACACCCATGGTCTCACAGTGTGCCGGCAGTCGCCGAGCAGTGTCGCTCACACAAGCCGCAGCACAAGTGACTGAGGGCCAGTGAGGGCGAGCCCATCGCTGTCACAGCTGTGGCAGCCGCACAGTAGGCTGTGTCAACTGTGCAGAGTGTGTGAGCAGCAGAGGAGCTGCTCTCCAGGCTTCTGTCGCAAAGAGCTGCATGCCACCGAAAGCGCTGTCGAGGTTCGCCGAGCGCGGCGCAGGTTGAGGGAAGCCGCCACCGACGAGCGCGTTGGACTTTTCACTCCGGACAAAGACGGGCACACAGCGGACGGTGCGGGGCGTGTGCCCGTCATAGCGGCGAGGCGCGGGACCGTCTGTGGCGAAGTGGGTCGCGTCCCTCGATTTCCTCAACTCACGGTCCGCTCCCTCTATCATAAGGGCTTAATTAAGGGGCGTGGAGGGCTTGCTCTATTTATTTATTATTGGAGGGCTTGTTGGCGAGCCAAAATGGTGTTTTCCGAGGCGCTGCGCTAGGCTCAGAGCGAGTTCGCCGCTGCGCTAGGCTCAGACGGCGAGTTCGCGCTAGCCGCTGCGCTAGGCTCACAGACGGCGAGCGGGAGTGCGCTGCGATAGCGAGGGAGGGCGAGACGATCGAGTGTTAAGGTGATTTTTCTCTTTTTAATTAAGGCCCCCCTCGTTGCCGTTTTTTTCTTAGCGATGCCTAAATCCTGTGGGTAAGCCCTCGTCGGCGTGTTTCGCTCAAGCTGCGCCTCGCGCGACCCTCTCGCGCACGGTCTCAGCCGGCTTCTCCGCGACCGCCGTACGCCGCAGAACCGCGAGCAGGCTGTGCAGGTGGGCGCCCCACATCGCCGGCGAGAAGCAGAAGTGGGTGCAGTCGCAGCACGTGTCGTAGTTCCACCCGTTGGGGCGGTGCGTGCAGTTTCCAAAGTGCCACCGCCTGTTAAGAGCGCACGGCGGGTGTGAGGAGACCCAGCTCGCAGGGGAGCAAGGGCAGTGCCGCGCGTGGGGGGGGGGGGGGGGGGGCCCCCCCCCCGGCAGGGTGAGGTTTTAAAAGGGGAGGAACCCCCCGTGGGGGTAGGACCCCCAGCCCAGCACCTTTGGGGGGGGGGGGGGGGGCCCCAAAATTTTTTTAATCGGGGGGGGGGGCTAATTTTTGGGGGTGTTTTTCGGGGCTAAAACCCCGGGGGGATTTTGGGGGGATTTCGGGGGGATTTTGGGGGGATTTCGGGGGGATTTTGGGGGGATTTCGGGGGGATTTCGGGGGGATTTTGGGGGGATTTCGGGGGGATTTCGGGGGGAAAATTTCGGGGGGAAAAATTCGGGGGGATTTCCCTCCCCTCAAGAAAAAACCGGTTGCGGGTGTTTACCTTAAAATCCCCCCCCCCCTGGAACAAAAAAAAATTTTCCCTTTTTTTTTGGCGCTTCTCCCCCTCCCCGGGGGGAAAACCCCCCCCGTTTTAAAATTTTAAAAGCCGCCCCCCCCTTCCCCGGAAAAAACCCCCCC
>NW_005201791.1:373990-396304 GCF_000372725.1 Emiliania huxleyi CCMP1516 | reverse complement strand
GGGGGGGGGGGCTGCACACAATCTATCTGACTCGTGCGGTTGCGCTACTTCTCGGCGCTGCTTCTCGGCGCTAACACCTCGGCTGCATCTCGGCTGCATCTCGGCTGCATCTCGGCTGCATCTCGGCTGCATCTCGGCTGCATCTCGGCTGCATCTCGGCTGCATCTCGGCTGCATCTCGGCTGCATCTCGGCTGCATAATCTCGGCTGCATAATCTCGGCTGCATCTCGCTCGCCTCATGCAGCACGCGGTTGCGTGTGTTGACGTTGAAGTCCTCCGTCCGCTGGCACGAGCAGAGCTTGTCGCTGCTCTTGTCGCGCTGCTCCCACTCGCCGGTGGCATAGCCGCGCCGGTCTGACGATTTGAAGTGCTGCGCGCCCGTCTCCTGGAAGAGCGCCGCCCGGCCCGGCTCCGCCGCGAAGGCCTCGAGGCGTGCCATCGAGTGGTGCAGGTCCGTGCGGTAGCCGTCCATCTCCTGGTAGGTAAGGTGAGGTAAGCTAGGTACACTTCTCCACACACACGAGGTGGTGAAGGGCAGGGCAGCCCTCCGACTCCACGTCTAGACGACAGGAGCCCCGCGGCACTAAAGGTGCAAGGCCCGGTGCGCGCGCGCGTGGGTGGGCGGGGTGCGCGTGCGTGCGTGCGTGCGTGCGTGCGTGCGTGCGTGCGTGCGTGCGTGTGTGTGTGTGTCCACCTGGTAGTGAAGTCCCCAGTTGAGGAGCACAACGTCGGCCGAGCCAATTGCCGCCTCGACCTCGTCCGGCTGCATCGTCGTCACGCGCGCATACATCATCCGCATCCCGCTGGCCACCTGTTCACAGCTAGAGGTGTGAGGAGACGCTGTTCACAGCAGCATACGTCATCCGCATCCCGCTGGCCACCTGTTCACAGCTAGAGGTGTGAGGAGACGCTGTTCACAGCAGCATACGTCATCCGCATCCCGCTGGCCACCTCGACGGGCAGCTTGGGCGGCTTCTTCCGCTTGCCTCTGTTCCAGAGGGGCTTGGTCGCGAGCAGGAAGGACTCGTGCGAGGCCGAGTGGGGCACCTTGAGGGGAGATATGGGGAGATATGGGGAGATATGGGGAGATATGGGGAGGAAGGACTCGTGCGAGGCCGAGTGGGGCGCCTCGATGTTAATTAACATTTAATTAACAGTTAATTAATAACTAATTGGGTCGAGTGGGGCACCATGAGTGAGGAGGGGGAGCGGACGGCCTCCGGTGTGGCACACCTCCCCATATCTCCCCATATCTCCCCATATCTCGCACCTTGAGCGAGGGGGGGGGGAAGCGGACTCCGGTGTGGCACAGTGGCGGTCGCTTGGAGCAGGCGCACTCAATCATCGCTTCCAGGGAGGGGGGGCGTATCTCCCCGTATCTCCCCCTATCTCGCACCTTGAGCGACTCTTTCGCCGCGAGGCACTGCATCTCTCCCCCTATCTCCCCGTATCTCCCCATATCTCCCCATATCTCCCCCTATCTCGCACCTTGAGCGACTCTTTCGCCGCGAGGCACTGCAGCGTGTTGTAAAACTGCTCCATCACCGAGTCGCCCATCACGAGCAGCGTCTTGCCTAGGGTTGTCACAGTCTTCTTCTGGTCAAACCTGCTCCATCACCGAGTCTCGCACCACGAGCAGCGCTCTTGCCGCCCAGCAGCGCAGCCAGCTCGCCCAGGCCCGCCTGCGGCAGGCCAGGAGTTTTCCTCAGAGAGAGAGGCGCAGCAGGAAGGCGTGCACAATTTATGGTGCTCGTTTGCTGCGCGGCTGTTGCTCCCGGCTGCCCTCCCTGTCATCTCGGGTCATCTCGGGGCATCTCGGGGCATCTCGGGGCATCTCGGGTCATCTCTCGGGCCATCTCGTCTCGTCTCCGCGGCCCGTCTCGCGTGCACGTCCAGCTCTCATCACCCCTCCCCATCTCTCTCCCCATCTCTCCCCATGTCTCTCCATCTCTCCCCATCTCTCCCGCCTGCGGCAGCCCGCTCGCGTGCACGTCCGCCTCGCGCAGCCGCGCCTCAGAAGGCCACCCGCCCGCCCTCTTGGCGCGGGGAGAGCAGTACTTGGGCATGATGTACTCGAGCTCACCGGCGACACAGTCACCTCGCACGCCGCCGCCCCTCCAGTCGATCCGTGGCTGGAAGGTGAGGTCCACCCACGACGGCTCGCTCACCCCAAGCCGCGCCGCGCACTCGAGCGACTCGCATGTGCCGACGGCGGGACGGTTAGCTGGAAGGCTGGCCCTCAGCCGCGCGTCCTCCGCTCGCGGCACCTCCGAAGTCCCCCCTGCGCGTCGACGATCTCCTGCGTGAACGCTCACAGCGGCCGGCCGGCGCCCGTCATCGCTGCGCGTCCACCGCACGTCGGCGACGCGTGCGGGCTGCACGTCGAGACTGGAGAGCAGAAGGACGGCGCCAAAGAGCACGAGCACAAATGCCGAGTTGAACTGGTTTGATGAACAGTAGGCCATCCAGCCTTTGCTTCACGCCGACGCCGTAGTGCACGGTAAATAAGAAACTGTCGGCCATAGGCGGGCGCGCGGTGCGGCGTGGCGTGTGAGTGTGTGCGACTGCAACGAAGGACCGCTAGCAAGGATTGGGTTTGTACTATTAACAACGAAGGCGCTCTCAAATAAAAAACTTGCACACCACGCCTAATTTGCCTGGTATGTGCGTGTGGGGTGTGTGGTTGTGCGGGGCGGCGAAGGGCGGGCGCGCGCAAGGCAGAGGCTCTCGGGAAACTCGCGAGTTTCCCTGAGTCTGAGAGCTGGTCTGGGGCAAAATCTGGGGCAAAATTGAGGAAATCGGCACGATACCCAGGTATTTTCCAGGTATACCGGGGTTTTCCAGGTATACCCGCAAAATACCCGGTATTTTGCCGATTTTGGCCCCAAAACAGCCTCAGACACGGCTCAGAGCCCCCCCAAAATGACGAATTCCACGGAGTTTCCCCGGGGTTTCCCGAGGAAACTAGAGGGTGTTGTAGGGAAACGAGCAGGAAACACGGAAAGGAAACCAGGTAGGGTGCGAGAGGAAACCCTCGGACAGGCCAACACACACACACACACACACACACACACAGTAAGGGGTCACACCCGACGACCTCGGGAACTAGCCGGGGCAGTCGGAGAAGTGGCAACTCCGTGCACTGACGGTCGGCCGCCAGAAAACACGCCTCCGTGGCTCGGGTTACACCAATCCTCGCTACCCAACGCGGCCTAAGGATATCCACCTCGAGAACCTCGAGAACACAGTATCTGCTAGTTACCGAGCCTCAGACCCCCCCTCTTCGATGTTTGCCTTCGCCGTCACCGCCCTGACGAACATCACTCCAAGGGCGCGCAAGCCAACCTTCGCCCCGGCTCTGGCGCCGTGCGAGGCCGGCTTCGTCCCGACGTGCGAGCAAGCGAAAGGCTTTGGCATCTGCGACTCGGCCAACGCAGCGTGCGACGAGGCGTGCGTCGAAGAAGTGAAGATGGCCTGCCCCGTGACGTGCAGCCTTCCGGCGGAGGCGACGTCCGGGCACCTGGCCCAGGACACCGCCCCCTCCGACAAAGGCGACCACTTGCCGCCGGCGGCCACGGCGGCCATCTGCAGCACCTGCGCAGATCACCCCGACCTGCCCTGCTGCCACAACCATTCGCACGAGGGCGGCCGCCGCCGCCTGCAGTCGTCGTGCACTTGGTCCTCCCTGCCACGGGCGGACGGCAAGTTCATCTCCGCGTCGGACCCAGGAGCACGCGTCCCGAGCACGATCGCAGACGGTTGGTACACGTGCAACTCTGGCGGCGGGAGCCCTTCGCAGCCGTTCCGCAACTACTGCTTGTTCGCATGCCCCAAGTCATTCTGCAACGGAACGTGCCTGAGCCAAGAACAGATCGAAGAGGAGTTCAAGTCAAATGTTGAGGAGTACCTGTCTTCTGAGATGCCACACCCCGGTGTGGAGTTTCCTTACCTCCACTGCGAGCAAACCGAGAACGAGATCTGCATGGTGTTCAATCGCACGAGCGTGCGAATTGGAGGGACCCGAGATTTGCTGGTGTACACTATGACGTGCCCCTACTCCGCCGATGGCTCGCAGCCGGTCATCCGCGCCCCAGCCTTCCCACAGAAGATGGAAACCTCCCAGGGTAATGTAGGGGCCCTTGATGGGAGGACGGGGGATCTCGACGACTGGGCTTACCGCGGGTGATCTCGAGCGAGGACGGGCGATCTCGGGCGGCGAGGACCCCAACTAGGGCGATCGGGAATTCGGGAGGGCGAGGTGGAGCACGGCACGCCGGCACGGCAATTTTCGGCCGCGAACATCAAAGGGCGCCAACCCTAGCTATCGATCCAACGAGTCATGTGTGTGTGTGTGTGTGTGTGTGTGTGTGCGTGTGTGCGTGTGTGCGTGCGTGCGTGCGTGCGTGGATGTTCACAACCTTTTCTGTTTTCACTCTCCTTCACATCACATCTTTCCATCCCCCAAACAAACAAATAGGAACCTTAGACGAAAGTCATGCCTGGGCGCTGGGGGGAAACCCACCTGAAAACGCCCGGAAACGCCCTTCCAGGGCCGCAAGCGCCCCCCCAAGGGTCGCGCCGCCAGTAACACTCACGCCGCATCACGCACAGTTCTAACAGTTAGCTATTACGTACAGCTACAGGGAGCGCTCTGCCACCGCAAACGCGCGCCACTTACACTTCTCAGTGTTGTGACCTCGCACCTCGGTGGGCCCCCACCGCCCTCGCCCCTCGGGCCTTACTGCAGGCTCTTGCGGTCCCTCCAGTGCGGGTGGGTCAGCCCTCCCGCCCAGGAGGAGGGGCGGTAGAAGGAGAAGCGCACCTCGCCCTCGCCGCCCCTCCCCCGCCGAGCGAACGCCCGCACGCGCGGAGTGGCGGCGGCGAGGGCGGCGAGGGCGGCGGCGAGAGCGGCGGCGAGGGCGACGAGGGCGACGAGTGCCGGCGTGAGCGAGAGGCGCCGCGAGGAGAGGAGGCGGAAGGCGCCGGTCGGGGCGAACGGGAGCAGCGCGAGCGCGAGCGCGTCGGACGGCGCCCAAAAGGTTGTCTCGAAGGCGCCGTCGTCGGGGCCCGCCTGCGCACAGCTGCCGCTGTGAAGCGACGCCGTTCACACAATTCGCCACAGCCGCCGTCGGGCCCCGCCCAGAGGAAGGGGTAGTGCGATCTGCCGTCGGCGGCGCGCGCGCGCAGGTAGACGGTGACGTGGCTGGGGTAGTAGAGCCTACGTGCTGAAGACGCCAACCTCAGGGCGGGAGGACGGTATTGTGTGCAGCGTATTCAGAGCACCGCGTGAATACAACGGAGGCGAATACAGGGCACACAGCGGAATGCGGCCGAGTACAGCGGAGTGCGTGCCCTCTCGAGCGCTGGTTGGAAAACAAGACTGCGTGTTCCGCTTCTAGGTAGTCGGACCCCCCCCGCTCAAACCCGTCCCGCCCCCCCTTGCGCAAAAAGTCCGCCTCCGCCGCCTTGGCCTCGTGGAGCAGCGACGGCGGCGCCCACGCCGCCATGCCCCTCCACCTGTTCACGGCTGCCGCTGTGACGAGACGCCGTTCACACCCCGGCGGCGCCCACGCCGCCATGCCCCTCCACCTGTTCACGGCTGCCGCTGTGAAGAGACGCCGTTCACACCCCGGCGGCGCCCACGCCGCCATGCCCCTCCACCCGCTCGTGTTGCCTGGCCCGAAGAGGGCGAGCAGCGTGACCGCGTCCCCGCGCTCAAAGGACCACGCGTCGCAAGCGAGCTCGCCCACGCGCGGCATGGCAGACGGGCGCGGCCGCTGGCGGCACGGCTGGAAGCGCCGCTCCGCCGCCGCAGCGAGTCGCGCGTTGGAGGTGGCCGCGGCGGCGGTGGGCGGCAGCGTGCAGTCGCGGCCGCCGATTCCGAGCCACGAGCAAAACGGGGGCAGCGCGGGGAGGGCGAGCTGCGACGGGGTGCCTTCGCTTCGCATACGCCAGCCTCGGGGCGGCTGTGCGCGGTGTACTCAAGGGCACCGCGTGGATACGAGGGAGGCGAATGCAGGGAAGATCGCGGGCTACGGCCGAGTGCAGCTGAGTCTGTGTGTCCTCTCGGGCGCTGGTTGGGAGACAAGAGTGCGTACTCCGCTTCTAGGCGCGAGATATGGGGAGATATGGGGAGATGTGGGGAGATATGGGGAGATATGTGGAGATATGGGGAGGTACTCCGCTTCTAGGACGGCGAGCCGTTGAGAAGGAAGACACGCTGAAGAAAGGCCGGGTGCGTGTGCAGCATCGACGGCGCCTACGAACTCAGAAGAAGAAGACGAAGACCTAGAATGAGCTACAATGAAGGCCGGGGTGCGTGTGCAGCATGGGCGGCGGCGCCTCGCGCTCCCTGCCGGGGGGCAGCAGCGAGCCCGAAAAGGGGAGGCGGAAGGTGTAGTAGTAGAAGGAGTCCTCGGTGGCGGGCACCTGTAGTAGACGCCATCTCTCCCCATCTCTCCCCATCTCTCCCCATCTCTCCCCACACCTCCCCATATCTCACCATATCTCGCACCTGACATGCTGGACACGCGCAACTCCGCTGCCATTTAGTGTCACCGGTCCGGGCGGTGTGTCGGTCGAAGCCCCTCTGGTGATATGGGGAGATATGGGGAGATCCGGGCGGGTGTCGGTCGAAGTCCGCCGGTGATATGGGGAGATATGGGGAGATATGGGGAGGTCCGGGAGGGTGTCGGTGCCAGCCGGCCGGCTTGCCACGCGCGCGTGCTGGCCCCGCGGCGCGGTGATATGGGGAGATATGGGGAGATATGGGGAGATTGCCACGCGCGCGTGCTGGCCCCGCGGCGAGGAGTTGTGCTGCCGTCCCTCGCCCCTGAGTGTGTGTGCTGCGGGTGGGACGTGCGTGTCCGCATGCGGGCACCTGCAGCGTGGTGAACTTGGAGAGCAGCCCGGGGTGGAAGACCGACACGACGGAGTGCGCGTCCTATGGGGAGATATGGGGGAGATACGGGAGATGTGGGGAGATGTTCCGTGTCTAGAGACGAGGACGTCGAGCGGCTGCGAGATATGGGGAGATATGGGGGAGATACGGGAGATGTGGGGAGATATTCGCGCCTCGCAGCGGCCGGGGGACGTGCGTAGCGACAGCTGGACGTACCACCGCATTGGCGCCGACCCGCGCGGCCGGGCGTCATTGACCATGGCGCGCGCGTTCAGAGGCTCCTCGACGGTGAGGCGCATCGAGAAGACGCGCTGCAGCTGCTCGAAGTCGGCCGCACCAGCAAACATCGCCGCCCCTCCAGGGCAGCGCCGGCCGAGCAGGAGGCAGGCGCGCGTGTCGGTGGTGTGGTGCCGGCTGCCGCTGCTCTCGAGGTTGAGAAAGGCATGGTGGATGTGCAGCGGCGGCTGGCCGATCGGGCGCCCGGCCTCGTCCACCTGGCAGCCCAGTTGGAGCCCACAGTCCACGCACGGGGGAAGAGTTCAAGGCTGCTCGTTGTGTCTGTGCCGCTCCCGTGTGACAGTTCCCTCCGCCTTCTCTTGCACCCCACCCGTACCGCAGTGTGGCTGGTCAGACGGTGTCTCCGCCTCTCTAAGTAGTATGCCCTGCCCTGCCCTGCCCTGCCCTGCCGCACTACACTGCCCGCACACTGCCGCACAACTGGCCTGCCCGATCCCCTACCTGCCCCGGGTGTGAAACCCACACTGCCCACCCCTGCCCATCCCACACTGCCCAGCTGTGAATAACCGCCCGCTCGCGAGGTCTCGGAGAAACTTAGGGTATATCAAGGGAGCACCAGGGTGATGAGCGCGCCCCATATCTCCCCATATCTCCCCATATCTCGCACCAGGGTGATGAGCGCGCCCGTGGCGCAGACGGCGCCGTGTGCTGCGATCGGCTCACTGAGCCCCTGCGCGACGGCGAGATGGCCCGAGATCACCCGAGATGGCACGAGATCGCCCGAGATTGCACGAGGGATATGCCGAGATCACCGCAAAGTCGTCCCACCCGAGGAACCAAAAGTCGAACCCTCCGGTCGACTCCATCGGCCCGACACGGACTGTGTGCCACTCGCCGCCGCCGCCGCCGGTGTCGCTCTCCCCGCCCGCACTGCCGATGGCGAGCGAAGCGTCTGGCCCGGGCCCTGACGATCGCCCGTCTACTCCGTGCACTCCAAACGCAAAGCTGTCGTCGGCCTGCTCCGGATCGGGCGCGGCAGCGCTCGTGCACACGCCGGCTAGCAGCTCGCCGCGAGGAAGCACGCTCGCGCGCCGTGCGAGCGCCTCCGCGTCAGACCGTGGCGCCGGCGTGGTGCCCCGAAAGAGGTGGCGGTTCTCGGGCACTAGGTCGATCTCGGAGCCGTCCGGGATGAAGCCGGACGTTGTGTTCACCGTGTAGCGACCCTCTGCGCCGCGGAGCGAGGCAAAAGGCTGCCACTGCAGGCTGCACGCCGTCTCCTCGAGAGCGGCTCGCAACAGGGAGGCGTGCATGTGTGTGTTGTGTGTGCGTGTGGCAGCCTTCGCAGAGCCACACCGCGGCCTTCTGGCGCTGCGTGCATTCCCGGTAGATCTAAGACTTGCGGCTAAATAACACCGCCCCCGGCTTGACATGGTCCCACCCGTCGCGTCGGGCATCTTGTCGGCCGTCGGCACGGCATCCAGCGCGTCGTCACCACGCAGCCCGTCTGGTTCACCGGGCCTGAGTGCACAGTATCGAGCCAGCCAAGCTCCACCGCTAGCGCCTGGCAGGAAGCGCACTTCCCGCCGCCCGTATAGTACCCAACATGCCGGCCATGGAGCCGTCGAGGCTTAGGCAGTGATGTCGGCTCCATCCAGCAGACGGGCCGCGAGGGGTGTGCAAGTCCCAGAACGGTGCGCGCCGTGGAGGGCGCGGAAGAGCAATTGACATCTTAGGGGACCCCTAGCGCGCTGCGCGAGCCCTCGGGGAGATCCTGCGGCATGCAGGCCGAGTCTATCCAGACGCGCTCAATCTTCTGGCCGTCGGGCGAGTTGAGGAAGCCCTTGAGCGCCTTGAGCTGCTCGCCATCGGGGTCTGGGTGATCCGGCCGCATCCATCGGTGCGAGACCGCCAGGGTCGTCTCAATGTGGGTGCCCTTCACCACGTCGGCGTAGTCGAGCGACACTTTGACGAGCGGCTCATCGGCAGTGAACTTGTCACGGAGATCCTGGAAGAAAGGTAGGCTCTTGCCGGGGAACTGGCGCACGAAGTCGGCGCTCAGCATGAAGAACGTGCAACGTCGAGTACCATCCCCATCGGCAGATAGGGCTGCCATATTGTGAGCACGGCGTATGGCGCTCTGGCCGATCGATGAGCAAGGGCAATGTTCGTTTCATTCAGCGTTTTTATGTCCTTGAGCACTTGAGCACTGGATAGGGTCGATTCCGCATGGTACGGGACCCCTCGATCGTCTCGCCCACCCTCACTGGTGTGTTCATTGGGGGGGGTCATAACAAACACGGTACAGGATTGAGGTGCACGCTGCAGAAGCAGTGTCGTCCCCCCTCTCCCCGACGGCGATGGCGGTGTGACCGATCGAGCTACAAGAGGAGCTTGGTCAGCAGGATCCGGGGCTGGTCTGGCGCACTACCTCACTGGGCCTGAGACCGCCGAGACGCCCCCCATCACCGTCTCGGATTCATGTGGGATCGTTTATGTCCTTTATATTACGTTTACTTCTGACAAAACTCCATATCACAGCCACCAACATCTTGGTTTTGGAATATACAGTTCGGTACACTCAGAGCTGCGTACAGCATGCACGGGACGCGGGACGGCGTCACGGCACGCCACAGGAGCAGGTGTGTGGGAGCTGGCTGGGACGGCTGGGTCCTGGGACGTGTCCGCATCACGCCAGATGCCATGCGGGTGGGGGCGCGCGCGTTAAAAAACGATATTCGACATTCGTGCTTTTACTCGACATGCACCCAAGCAACAGCTGCTACATTTGCAGCTAGTAGTAGTACATACACACCATCATGCGGCATGCTCTCCCCCTCGACCCCTATATCGAATACAAGTTACAGCCCCCCTCCCCATTAAGTCTCTCATGACCACTAGTCCCCCTCAGACGACGAGTCGCTCTCGCCGCCGCGTGAGGGCCCGCCACTGTGCAGGATCCGCGCGATCCGCTCCAGCTCCTGGGGAGAGAGGGCGGCACCGGGGGAGAGGCGGACGGGGGGCCGCGGCGCGCTTCGCCGCACGGGCGTGGAGGCGGCCTCGCTCCCGCCCGCAGCCTCGTCCAGCGGGAAGGGCTCGGTGGCCGCGGGTGGTGCCCCTGTGGGCGCCGGCCCGCAAGGCGACGCGCCGCCAATCGGAGGGTCGAAGGCTGCCGCGGGCTGCGAGGCGGGGGCGGTAGCGGCAGCGGCGGCGGGAACGGCGGCGGGGCCCTCGCCACCAGCGCCCTCGCCCGCGGCGGTGTGCAGGACGGGGGGAGGGGCGGCGGGGGAGGGCGCCGGAGGGTCGAGAGGGGGGAAACGGGTCAGGCTCCGCATCACCGCGTCCAGCTCGCTCACGCAACCAGACAGCGACGCCAGCGAGAGCGGCGCTGCGGGCGCTAGCGCGAGCGCCTCAGGCGGCGCCTCACCGCCGCCCTCACCGCCGCCCTCACCGCCGCCCTCACCGCCGCCCTCACCGCCGCCCGGGTTACACCAATCCTCGCTACCCAACGCGGCCAAAGGATATCCACCTCGAGAACCTCGAGAGAGAGGGTGGTACTAGTAGCGTAGTAGGATGAGATTATGAAAAACGCCGGAATTCGGACGAGTACTCTCGCCTGCACAAATTCGATAAGTGGGACAACACAAAAAGAAAACGCTGGGCCCAGTCCGAGCTGTGCGGTTGAGGTCGCCCTCGCCATGATCGCCCTGGCGTCTAGCCTGATCGCGGTCGCGCTCCTCCATAGCAACACCGCCGCCTTCTGGCCGCTTGCAGCTTCGCGGAGCTCGAGCCGAGCCGAGGCGCGGTTGGCGCAGACGAAGAAGGCCACAAAAAGTAGAAAGAAGGCAGGCGCCGGCCGCGCTGGGCTCGCCTCGCCTCCCTCCCCACCAAACACAGCGAGGCTGATGCTGTCCTCCCTCCTGACTCAGGCGGCGGCGGTTTCGGCGCCTCCAAGCCCGCGCCCAGGCCGTCTGCACCGCCGCCGCTCGCGACGGTGAGCGAGAGCTTCCGGATCTCGGAGCACGCGCTTCCCTCGGGCGAGGGAGTCAACACGATGTTTATGGGCGCCTACCTGATCGAGGACGAGAGCGTGTGCGACGGCCTCGTCGCACTCTTCGAGAAGGACCCGGGTGCGCTGGCGCCCGGCGTCGTGGGCAGAGACGGGCGCGCGGTCATTGACCCGACCTCCAAAGAGTCGCTGGAGTACTCCTTCCAGCCAGACGACGCTCGGATCGAGTGGCGGAGGTACGTGACGGCGCTCCAGGCGTGCACGATGAAGTACACGGCGAGGTACCCGTACGCGGCCAACCACGTCTCGCCCTGGGGCCTCTCGTGCACGACCAACTACCAGTACTACCCGCCCGGGGGCGGGTATAAGATCTACCACACGGAGAGGAACGGCCGGATGGAGCCGGGTGCGTCGCGGCGCCTGGTGTCTCCATGCCGTCGGCCTGTGAGCGGTGTCTCTTCACACCTCCGGCTGTGAACAGGTGCGTCGCGGCGCCTGGTCTCTTCATGCCGTCGGCCTGTGGGCGGCGTCTCTTCACACCTCCGGCTGTGAACAGGTGCGTCGCGGCACCTGGTGTTCATGACGTACCTGAACGACGTGAGCGACGAGGGGGGCACGCAGTGGTGCCCGCCGGCCCGACACGTCCACTCACACGTCCATGACGCGTCCGAGACGTGTCTGCCGCAGGCACGCAGTTCTTCCACCAAAACGTGACGATACAGCCCAAGAAGGGCCTGACGCTCGTCTGGCCGTCCGACTGGACCTTCATGCACCGCGGCGTCTCGTCGCCGACGCAGGAGAAGCGCATCATGACGGGCTGGTTCAATTTTGCGTGAGGCGACGGGGGGGGCACAGGATCCGCGACCACGTTTGTGCATCACTGTGGCATGTAGTGATTAAAAATTTTGCTTTGACCCAAAGTACTGGACGCACAGTGCGGCTATACCCCCACGAAATTTCGAAATTCTTTTATACGATTGTGAATTTGACGCTGAGGGCGGTCGAGTGCACGGGGCTAAGTGCCTCTCGCCGCGGTCCTCGCAGGAGTCGCCGCGCCAGTCCCGTGCCCGCTATGTCCTGCGAGATTTCTGAAATTCTTTTGTAAACATCGGGTGGTCGAGTGCCTGTGAGAGAGATTTTTAGCAATACCAAACAACTCTAACACTCACACGTCATTTGGGGCCTGGAGCCCTGTTCACGCGCGCGCGAGACGTGCAGACAGGGTTGCCAGGTCAGTGAGAGCGAATGGCGCGGTTCACGCCTCGCACAACAGAGAGAGAGAGAGGTGCGCTCTCGTGCATGGTGGGACATAAAAGAAAGCGAGTACTTACTTGGGCGAGTAGGCCGTGCGGTCAACGCTAGCACTGCTTGGGTAGTAGTCTAAGTTCTGAGCCTCGCGGCTTAACGGGTCTAAGTGTGGCTAGCCACGCTGGAGTGCTTACGCGGTCTAAGATCAGCGGGAGCCTCTTACACCGGCTAAGTCGGCCATGGCACGCGATATACGGCGCTCGCGCCCAAATTTTCTTCGCCTGCGCGGCGGGCGATCGATCCTCCTCATGCTCAGCAATCGCCGCCTCAGCATCCTCCTCTTCCGATTCTCGTTGCTGCTTCATGAGCGCACTTCGGCGACATCTAGCCAAATAGTTCTCACAAATAGCCTCAAGCTCAAACAAACGCATGTCAGAGAAGCCTGTGTATGCTGGTCCTCTTTGAACGATCCGCGCGTGAGGTAGCATAGGGCCTTGTTGGCAGCAGCCAGCTTGTTGCGCTGCTTCGTTGCGATGAGCTGATTGGGATCGCAGAAGTGCATGCCAAGCACCGCCACGATCTTGAAGCAGAACACATCGCAACCGCATCGTCCGCACTGCCATCGGCATGCCGCGCCCGCCGCTTCGCCGCAGCCGCCTTAAGGCACGCATAGCGGCAGCACATGGTACGGTGCGCGTACTTGAGCAGGCGTTGCGCGCCGCAAGTAGCGCACTGGCCCTGGGAGACGGCGATATGGCGTCGTGCGCGGCATACGCTGGTCTGGACCGCGTCCAGGTATTTTTCGGGTACACCTTGTGACGGTGCCCTGGCAAAATCGTCCCGATTTCGATGCGCGATTTAGCTAAGTCCCAGAGCCGTTTACGCATGAGCGGGCCCCCTCACCAGCCTAGGGCTCGCGCTTCTGGCCCGAGGTGTCGCCGCTGCCTCCCGCGCCCTCCGGCGCCTGCTGCTACTGCCGGTCGGCCGGTCGGGTCCGCGCGACGGCTCCATCCTCGAGACGTAGCGGTCGCTGAGCGCTTTCTCGACCGCTACGTCTTCCAGTGCACCCACCCACCGCGACCCTCGAACCTGCGCTGCGCGGCGCAGTTGCTGCCGAGCGAGACGCCCCCGCCCGCGCAGGGGCGGCATCACCAGACGCTACCGCATGGCCGAGCAGCGAGCAGTGTGTGCCGCAGTGCCCGTCCAGGCCCTCTTGCAGCTGCCTCTATTGGGCGTAAACCGCGGATATAAGGGTCTATACGGAGGTGGGTGGCCTCTTAGAGGTATGGGAGCCGCTGGCACCGCGCTGGGCGCCGCGGATGCACGTACGAACGAACATTATGAAATCGGGACGATTTTGACCCAAAAATCACAAGGTGAAACCTGGACTTTTGCAGGTATTACCCGGGTTTTACCCGGAGTTGGCCTCGTGTCGTCTAAGTTCATGGCCCCCGGCCTTCCAGCGTCTAAGTCTGAGCCCGGCTCCGTGCGGGGGCTAAGTTGAGCGCTCGCTCGCTGCAGAGGCTAAGTGTAGAGCGACCCTCTAGCCCTACTACCCAACCATTACGCTAGCTACGCTGCCGCGCGCGACACTTTGCGCGCGTTTTGTTTTTTGTTCGAGTGTGCCGACGCTTTTTTCAGGACGCGAGACCCCACACCCCACACCCCACACGAAAACTTGTCTTCCCTGTGTTCCCGCGCACAAACTCAAGTGCAGGAGCCGGAGGGGGGGGGGTCGGGCAACGCAGACCCGGGCACCCTCCGTGAGCGTGCGGGCTGCCGCTGCGATGAAGTGTAAAGGCACTAAGCAGAGCCGCCGCGCCCCGCGCCCCGCCCGCCCCGCCCGCCCCGCCCGCCACGTCCACGCCCCCCTCTCCCCCCTCGCCTGCCGACCGCTGCCGTGACGCCCACGGGCTGAGCCTGGGGCACGGGGCGCGAGGGCGGCTGGTGGACAAACGTCGCCTGCTCCGCCACCAGCCGCCCAGTTGCGGCGATGGGCAGCGCCGGCTGGCGGCAGGCCGGGCAGTTGCTGTCGCGCTCCAGCACGCGCGGCGCACACGTCTCGCAGTACAGCGCGTGGCCGCACGCGAAACGGACCGAGCGCGGCGCGTCGTAGCAGAGGTCACACTGGCGCTCCTCGGCCCCAACCTTCTCCTCCACCTCCCCCGCCGCCTCGACTAGCGCCTCCAGCCGCGGCAGCGCCTCTGCGAGCGGCATCCGCCTCTTCTTCCTCACAAGAGCCAGCCCGACCACCAGCCGCGCCAACTCCTCGGCTTGCGCCGCCGACCAGCCCGCGTCGGCCGCCGCGATCGATCCCTCCGCCGTGTCGGGCTCCTCAAGCGCATCGTCGCACTCGTCGAGGAGGCCGACGGCGCCGCGGCCCGTCAAGGCGACGAGCAGCGTGATGCCGAGCGCATAGCCGTCGGTCAGCGCTGACGCCTGCCCGCTCTGCGAAATGATCGGGTCCATGTACCCAAGCTTACCGAAGAGGCGCTGCGTCGACAGGTGCGACACCTGCTTGCTGCTGCCGGCCGTCGCCTCTGCCGCGCGCGCGAGGCCCACGTCGGCGAGGTAGCCGTTGCCGCGCTCGTCGAGCAGGATGTTGCCCGCCGAGACGTCGCGGTGCAGGATCATCGGAGAGCGCGTGTGCAGGTAGTGCAGCGCGCTTGCGGCGTCGCGCAGCACGCGGAGCCGTGCGGCAGAGGAGAGCGGCGGAGGCGGCGTCTCGAAGCCGAGCATGCGGAGCCGCTCCAGCGCGGCTGGAGCGCGGTAGAGGCGGTCCTCGAGGCTGCCGCCGCGGCAGAGGGGGTAGACGAGGCACGCTCTCGCCGGCGCCAGGCAAGCGCCGAGCAGAGGGAGCAGGGACTGGTGGCACGCCGTGCTGAGCGTGCGCACCTCGCTCTGCAGCTCGGCGAGGCCTTGGGCGCCGACACCGACCAACGCCGTCTTGACGGCGAACCCGCAAGCGACGCGCGGGAGAGACGGCAGCGCGTCGGCGCGGTAGACGCGCCCGAAGCCTCCCTCGCCCACCTTGCGCGCCTCGGCAAAGCCGTCGGTCGCCGCGATGAGCTCGTCGAGAGGGACGGCAGCGGGCGGCGCGGCGGCGGTGGCGAGGGCGGCGACAGTCGCCGCCGCCGACGCTGCCGCAGCTGCCGCTGCCGCTGCCGCCGCCTCCGCTGCCGCCGCCTCTTGAGCCTCCGCCGCCGCCACGGCCGCCACTGCCGCCTCTACAGCCGCCGCCTCCGCCGCTGCCTCCGCCGCCTCCGCCCTCATCCTCGCCTCCTCCCTCTCCCTTGCCGCCTCCTCCCTCGCCCTCGCCTCTGCCTCCTCCCTTGCCCTCGCCTCTGCCTCCTCCCTTGCCCTCGCCTCCGCCTCCTCCCTTGCCCGCGACGCCGCCTCCGCCTCCTCCGCCGCCCGCGCCGCCTCATCCGCCTCCTCCGATGCCCGCGCCGCCCGCGCCGCCGCAGCTGCCTCAGCCGCCCGCGCCTCGTCCGCCGCCCGCGCCTCCTCCTCCGCCGCCCGCGCCGCCGCCTCCGCCTGCCTCGCCGCCGCCTTCTCCTCCTTCTGCCGCTGCCGCTTCAGCGCCCTGGCCTCGCGGACCTTTCGCTCCGCCAGCTCGTCGCGCAGCCGCCGCGCCGCCCGCAGCGCCTCCGAGCCGTCGGCGGCTTCGGTGTTTGCGTTGATCGCCGCCCTGAGCGCCTCGAGATCGGCGTCGCCTCGCTCGCACGCCTCAACCGCCTCGCGCAGCGCAGCCTCGGCAGCATCGCGCGCCTCCGCCGCCACCGCTGCCGCTCCCGCCTCGCGTGCGGCCGCCGCGACCTGTTCGGCTGATTCTGCGACCGCCGTCTCCCCCTCAGCCTCTGCTGTGCTCGACGTGTGCTCCTCGAGGGTGCGCACGCACTCGGCGTGGCCCTTCTCCTTGGCCCACTGCAGCGCCGTCTCGCCGCTCGCACTGCGCGCCGCATCATCTGCGCCCGCCCGCAGCAAGCGCCGCACGACGGTGAGGTGGTTGAATATGGCGGCGATCATCAGCGCGGTGCCACCGTTGCTGTTCTGCAAGTTGACATCAGCACCGTGCTGCAACAGCAGCTCGACCACCCGCTCGTGGCCGTAGCCGGCGGCGACCATCAGCGCGGTGACGCCGTCGCTGTCCTGCAGGTTGACCTCCGCGCCGTGCCGTGTCAGCAAGTCGACCACCCGCTCGTGGCCCGGGCCGGCGGCGGCCATCAGCGCGGTGCCGCCTTCGCCGTTCTGCAAGTTGATCTCCGCGCCGTGCCGAAACAGCAAATCGACCACCCGCTCGTGGCCTTCGCCGGCGGCGAGAATCAGCGCGGTGTAGCCGGCGCTGTTCAGCAGGTCGACCTCCGCGCCGTGCCGCAGCAGCAGCTCGACCACCCGCTCGTGGCCTTGGCTGGCGGCATTCATCAGCGCGGTGTCGCCGTTGCTGTCGTGCCGGTTGACCTCAGCGCCGCGCTGCAGCAGCAGCTCGACCAGCCGCTCGTGGCCATACACGGTGGCGCCCATCAGCAGCGTGAGGCCGCTCACGCCGCCTCTCTCGTACGTCGCGTCGGCCCGCCCGCCACTGTCAAGCCACGCCAGCACCGCCTCCTCCTCGCCTCGCTCAGCCGCTGCCACGACCGCATCGGGGACTGCCACGACACCGCTCGGCGCCCGCCCCGCCGCCACCGCTGGAGATGGCGTCTTCGCGACTCTCGATCCAGCCGAGGAAGCGCCGCCGGAGGAAGCGCCGCCCGCGCCTTCGCCGCCGGCTGCTGTCGCAGTGGGCCGTCCCGCCAGCATATCCTGGACGTGCTTCTTGAAAGCCTCGACGCACTCGGCGTGGCCCTGCTCCTTGGCCCACTGCAGCGCCGTTTTGCCGCTCGCAGTGCGCGCCGCGGTGTCTGCGCCCGCCCGCAGCAAGCGCCGCACGACGGCGGGGTGGTTGAAGCAAGCGGCGTTCATCAGCGCGGTGCCGCCGTCGCTGCTCTGCAAATTGAGCTCAGCGCCGCGCCGAATCAGCAAGTTGACCACCCGCTCGTGGCCTTGGTCGGCGGCGAGAATCAGCGCGGTGCCGCCTTCGCCGTTCTGCAGGTTGATCTCAGCGCCGTGCCGTATCAGCAAGTCGACCACCCGCTCGTGGCCTTTGAAGGCGGCGTCAATAAGCGCTGTGAAGCCGCCACTGTTCCGCAGGTTGATCTCCGCGCGGTGCCGAAGCAGCAACTCGACCACCCGCTCCTGGCCTCGGACGGCGGCGCTCATCAGCGCGGTGACGCCATTGCTGCTCTGCTTGTTGACCTCAGCGCCGCGCCGTATCAGCAACTCGACCACCCGCTCGTGGCCGTGGGCAGCGGCACCCATCAGCAGCGAGAGGCCGCTCACGCCGCCTTGCTCGTACGTCGCGTTGGCCCGTCCGCCACTGTTAAGCCACGCCAGCACCGCCTCCTCGTCGCCTCGCCCAGCCGCTGCCACGACCTCGTCGTAGACTGCCACGCCACCGCTCGGCTCCGCCGCCGCCAGCGACAGATTACCCGGCCGCACCCGCACGCTCTCGCCGCCGCCCTCGAGCGCCACCGCGTACCGGCCGCCCTCGAAGCTCCCCGCCACGCCCCACTGCCCGTTCAGCTCGGGGCGGGAAGAGAGCCCGCCGAGCACGACTCGCTGTCTGAGCAGCGGCGCGTCCACCGCTGCCGCTGCAGCTGCCGCGCCCGAGGAAGCGCCGCCCGCCCCTGCCCGGCCGTCTGCAGCCGCCGCCGCCTCCGACAAGACCTTGACGCACTCGGCGTGGCCCTTTTCCTTGGCCAGCTGCAGCGCCGTCTTGCCGTTAGTAGTGCGCGCCGCGTCTGCGCCCGCCCGCAGCAAGCGCTGCACGACGGCGGGGTGGTTGAGGAAGGCGGCGCCCATCAGCGCGGTGACGCCGTTGATCTGCAGGTCGACCTCCGCGCCGTGCCGAATCAGCAACTCGATCACCTGCTCGCAGCCGTTGTAGGCGGCGTGCAACAGCGCGGTGGCGCCGTTGCTGTCCTGCAGGTTGACCTTCGCGCCGCGCCGCAGCAGCAGCTCGACCACCCGCTCGTGGCCTTCCTGGGCGGCAGTCATCAGCGCGGCCCAGCCGTTACTGTCCTGCAGGTTGATCTCCGCGCCGCGCTGCAGCAGCAACTCGACCACCCGCTCTTGGCCGTAGCGGGCGGCGCCCATCAGCAGCGTGACGCCGCTCACGCCGCCACTCTCGCACGTCGCGTCGGCCCACCCGCCGCCCTCGAGCCACGCCAGCACCGCCTCCTCCTCGCCTCGCTCAGCCGCTAGCACGACCGCGTCAAAGCAGCTTTGGGAACCGGCACCCACCATCGTTTGGGTTCCGGCTCTTTTGCGTGGGTAGGGACCCCGGGTCCATACTTCTACACCAACCACAAGAACGAACCAAAAAAAAACCGCCAGTCTCCGTCCGTCGCGTGCGTGAGGTCGTTCCCACTAGTTTGCCTGTGCGTACAGCTACGGTGGCATCGGGCCACCGACAGTTGTCGCCGGGCGGCAGCGGCACGACGGACGACACCTGCAGCGGCGCGTCTCCTCCGTTGAGCGAGAGAGAGGCAGCGGCTCCGTTAGCACGGGCTCTGCAAAGTCCAAAGAGGTTGTCGTCGGTCGGCGCGTCGATGCTCGCGACCTGCAGCGGCTCCTGACCCCGCACCGTTCCATCAGCACACGGTCGAGTGCACCGTGGATCCGAGCAACGGCGTCGACTTCCCCTCCTAGCCAGGCGGGCGGCGGCGGCGCGAGGTTGCAGCGCACCTGACTTCTTTTGGGGGACTGGGAGCGGCGGGCTTCCGACCACTCTGTGACTGTTCTCGAGGCGCCTCTGGCACCGTGTCGCGCACCGAGCAGCCGACGGCGAGTGCTCGCCCGCCTTGCCCCCTACCCCTCCCCCGGGACGGGGCAGCGCCAGCGGCGCGTGTTGCACCCCCGGCTAGCTGCGAGTGCGGTGTTTACAGGGATTTCAAGGAGAGGTGTGGTGCTAGCCGTCGCCCACCCTCGGGCGTCTACCACTTCCTATCTCCTTTAACTTTCTAAAATTCTTTTATACGCATCGGTTATACGCATCGGGTGTCGAGTATGGCGACGCTGGGTTCCGGCTCCTACCCGGATAGGGGGTCTGTTGCACTGGCTGGCCCCTCCCTCCCAGATAGGTAGCACTTGGAGCACTTGGAGTGCAGTCATTAACCTCACATCCAGGGCCGGGGAGCTCAGAAGCGCACCCAGCGGGCCGGATGATTGGTGTCGGGTTACGGGCAAGGGAGCCCTAGCCCCGGGGGTGCGCGTTCGCAGGGCCATAACACGGGTCTCCGAGGGTTGGCTCCGTGTACCGGGTTTCCCCTAGCTTAACTGCAGAACGCCGCCCCTCTACTCGGAGCTAAAGAATACTCTCCGAGGGATAGTACCGCGCTCCGGGTTTCCCCTAGCAGCAGAACGCCCCCTCTACTCGGAGCTAGTGGACACGACACTAGCTACTGATACGAGAATACATACCGCCCGGTAGGTAGGTTGGTCTTGTTTGGCCCAAAAGGGCCCTGCAATAGGTAGGTACCCCCTATTTTCATCTTTTTTCGCTTCGCTGCGCGGCCTGGGGATAGGTAGGTAGGTAGGGCGTTTTGGCGCGAGTCAGTGGCACAGACCCCCTATCCGGTAGGAGCCGGAACCCAGCTCTCGGGTGAACCCTGTTGATGCACGGGTACATACACGGGTACATACATGAGCCTGCTCCTCCCGACGCTCGCCCTCGCCTCCCGCATCGCCAGCACGAGGCACGGCGCCATCGACGACCACGACGGGTACGACTGGCGCCGGTCGACGTCTGAGAATCATCGCAACCCGGCCGCACCGTTGCGTCATGAATTCGCCGCGTCACGTGCGCGGCTCGACTACTCGTGGCACGTTCACTACTCGCTGCGTCGCCAGGAGCAGCAGGACGCCATCATCCGGCGAATGCTCCGCGATGGCGCTGTTGGCGGTGCTGAGCATTCCACGCCGGCTGGCCGCGGCGTGCTGCAGGGGTTGCGGCAGGTGCTGTCGCGGTGGCAGCAGCAGAGGCGTGGCGCGGTCGGCGCGCCCGCGCAGCCGTGGGCCATTTTCACGGCAGGCTGTATGGGCGCCGGCAAGACACACGTAATGGAGCTGCTCGATGAGAACGGTGACGCTGCTCTCTACCGTCTGCTCTCCGCTCTCCTCTCTCCGCTCTTTGCTCTCTCTTCTCTCCGCTCTGCCCACTCCTGTCCCCTCCCCCCAGGCCTGCTTCCCCTCTCGTCCTTCGTGCGCATCGACGTGGACCGCATCCGCGCCGCGCTGCCAGAGACGCGCACCTACAAGCCGCTCCTCTGCGACCTCTTCCTGGACCTGTCCTGGACCTTTCCTGGAACCTTCCTGTAGGCGCACCTACGAGCGGCTCAACGCGCAGACGGCCGGACTGCTCACGCAGCTCGAGGCGCGCCTGGGTCGCAGGAGGCGCGGCAGGAAAGAACTACGCGGAGGCACGCGCGGCTTCTTTGTACCTGCATATAGGCGGGCTGCCTCGCAGACGCGTCCCAGTCTTGTGTTGCGTGCCCGTGGTCGCACGCGGCGCGAATTTCTTTTTCCAGGCGGGCTGCATCGCAGAGGTGGCCACAGAGGAGGCGTCTCTCCCACGCCAACGGCTGCGCGCCGTCGGCTTGTGGGCGGTGTCTCTTCACACCTCCGGCTGTGAACAGGTGCGTCGCGGCGCCTGGTCTCTTCATGCCGTCGGCCTGTGGGCGGCGTCTCTTCACACCTGCAGCTGTGAACAGGCCTTCCGCCGCGGGTTCCATGTCTGGGTCGACTCCTCCTTGCGAGACAGGCGGGCGTTAGTGAGAGAGTGGGCGAGAAGAGTAGCCGAGATCAGCCGAGGTTGGCGGAACGTCGCCGAGAGTCGCCGAGAGTAGCCGAGAGTAGCCGAGAGTAGCCGAGAGAGAGCCGAGAGAGGAGCCGAGAGAGGAGCCGCAGGGGAGCGAGTCGTCTATCTCGGCTCACACCTCGGCTCACATCTCGGCTCACACCTCGGCTCACCTCGGCTCACACCTCGGCTCCCCTCGGCTCACCTCGGCTCACCTCGGCTCACCTCGGCTCACCTCGGCTCACCTCGGCTCACCTCGCCTCCTCTGCGAGTCAGGCTCTGGTGGTCACGCGAGCTGTGAACAATACAGCTGTGAACAATACATACACACCTGCAGCTGTGAACAGGCTCTGGTGGTCACGCGAGCTGCGGCGGCTGCGCCGCGTCTACCCAGCCCACCGCCTAGGTAGGTAGGTAGGAAGGTGAAGAACAGCCAGGCTCGGACTGGACACATGCGCGGTCTGGGTGGACGCGGGACAGAAGACGACGGCACGCTGGAGCGACACACAGACACAAACAAGCTCACTAGACACACCGCCTCGGCATAGCACACACGCACACACACACACACACACACACACACACACACACACACACACACACACACACACACACACACACACACACACACACACACACACACACACACACACACACACACACACACACACACACACACACACACACACACACACACAGTGCACGTCACTGCGTCGTGGGCCAAAAAAAAGAAATGCGGTCACCCACCTGGGACGTCTTTCCACAGGCATCGTGCACGTCACCGCGTCGTGGGCGAGAGTGGTCGAGCGAGAGGCGAGGCGAGGCGCCGAGACGGGGAGGCGCATCCCGCCGCCGCTGCTGGCGCAGGTGTACGATCAGGTGCCGCGCGCCGTGGCCGCGCTGCGGCGGCACGTCGATCTTCACATCGAGGTGGACAACGACACCTCCCAGCCGCGGTGTGCCCCCCCCCCCTCCAGACACTGCTGTTGGATGGTGAGGCGAAGTCTGTGCTCTCCTCCCGCCCAC